>NW_017213122.1:0-15922 GCF_001704415.2 Capra hircus | reverse complement strand
AGATGAGGCCCATTATTACAGTGAGGCGTCTCGAGGCTAATCACACCTAACCTCTGGAACTATCAGGGTACTCATCACACACCTTGCTGATCTCGCCTGGAGGGGAGAACCCTCCTGGACTTTGTCGAGTTGCGGCAGTTGCTCTTGTCTTACGACGGGGACTCAGGGACCTGCTCTGGGGGCCTCAGGAAAGGCCAGTCCCCATGTGAGTATCTCGGGGGCCTCTCGGGATTCCTCTCCCGTCGATGCCGGGACCTAAGACCTTGTTAGGAGTCAGTGCCGGAACCTGAGGATTCCCCTCCAGTGCTGACATGGATCTTGGGGTACTTCTGGAGTTTCCCCAGGGAAGTCAGTCCTTGTCTCGAGTGGGGGCATGCACTTGCGCTTTCCTCTCGAGCAGTAGCAGCAGTGTCACGCTTCCCTTGGCGTGGATCAAGGGATCTGTGGCTTTCGCCTCGAGGCTTTCCCTCTAAGCGTTCCCACGAGGCCTTTCCCACAGGGCCTGTTCGCACGTGCCACCGTGGTGTGAGTCGATCCCGGCTTGAAAGTCGAGGCAGTGCAGGGAAAACAGGTTTCCCTGGAATGGACTGAGAATCTGGGGGACTCTGGGAATGGTGGCACGACCCTGGATTTTCTCTCGCCTTTCTGTGGAGAGTGCCTCCTCTTGAGATGCGACGGGAACGCCGGGAATTCTTTCCTGACCACGCAGGGAAAGGATCCCTCCTCTCGAGCTAGGAGGCGCAAAACGGGGCTCCTCTGGATGTGGGCGGCACTCTCGTGCTTCCTCTTGAGTGGAGACGGGTATGTCGGGCAACTTCTTGAGTTGCAGCACGGTTGTGAAGGACCCTTTGGAAGTTGCAGAGGTTAGGTCTGATTACCCTGAGACGCCTCAGCACAAATGCGCCTCATCTCGCCTGGAGGGGAGAACCTCCTGGATATTCTCGAGTTGCGGCAGGTGCTCTCGACTTACGACGGGGACCTCAGAGTCCCGCTCTGGTGGCCTCAGGAAAGGCCAGTCCCCATGCGAGTTGCTCGCGGGCCTCTCGGGATTCCACTCCCGTCGATGCTGGGTCCTAAGACCTTGTGTGGAGTCAGTGCCCGAACCTGAGTATTCCTCTCCAGTGCCGACATGGATCTTGGGGTACTTCTAGAGTCTCCCCAGGGAAGTCAGTCCTCGACTCGAGTGGTGGCGCCACGGGCAATTTCCTCCCGAGCTGTAGCAGCAGTGTCATGCTACCCTTCGCGTGGATCAAGGGATCTGTGACTTTCGCTCGAGGCTTTCCCATGAGGCTTTTCCCACGAGGCTTTCCCACAGGGCTGTCCACGTGCCACCGTGGTGTGAGTCGATCCTCGGCTTGAAAGTCGAGGCAGTGCAGGGAAAACAGGTTTCCCTGGAATAGACTGAGACATCTGGGGGACTGTGGGAATGGTGGCACGACCCTGGAGTTCCTCTCGCCTTTCCTGTGGAGAGCGCCTCCTCTTGAGATGCGACGGGAACGCCGGGAATTCTTTCCCGAACACGCAGGGAAAGTATACCTCCTCTCGAGCTATGAGATGGAAACGGGGCTCCTCTGGATGTGGGCGGGACTCTCGTGCTTCCTCTCAAGTGGAGACGGGTATGTCGGGGAACTTCTTAAGTTGCAGCAAAAGTGTTTAGGACCCTTTGGGAGTTCCAGAGGTTAGGTGTGATTAGCCTCGTGACGCATTAGCGGAAATATGCCTCATCTCGCCCGGAGGGGAGAACCTCCAGGATTTTCTCGAGGTACGGCAGGTGCTCTCGACTTAAACGGGGACTTCAGGGACCCGCTCTGTTGGCCTAAGGGAACGCCAGTCACCATGGAAGTTGCTCGGGGGCCTCTCGGGATTCCTCTCCCGTCGATGCCGGGGCTTAAGTCCTTGTGTGGAGTTGGTGCCGGAACCTGAGGATTCCTCTCCAGTGCTGACATGGATCTTGGGGTACTTCTGGAGTCTTCCCAGGGGAGTCAGTCCTCGTCCCGAGTGGGGTCATGCACGTGCCCTTTCCTCCCGAGCTGTACCAGCAGTGTCACGCTTCCCTTCGCGAGGATCAAGGGATCTGTGGCTTTCCCTCGAGGCTTTCCCACGAGGCTTTCCCACGATGCCTTCCCACAGGGCTGTCCCACGTGCCACCGTGGTGTGAGTCGATCCTCGGCTTGAAAGTCGAGGCAGTGCAGGAAAAACAGGTTTCCCTGGAATGGACTGAGACATCTGGGGGACTCTGGGAATGGTGGCACGACCCTGGAATTCCTCTTCTCTTTCCTGTGGAGAGTGCCTCCTCTTGAGATGCGACGGGAACGCCGGGAATTCTTTCCCGAACACGCAGGGAAAGGATCCCTCCTCTCGAGCTAGGCGGCGCAAACGGGGCTCCTCTGGATGTTGGCGGGACTCTCGTGCTTCCTCTCCAGTGGTGACGGGTATGTCGGGGAACTTCTTGAGTTGCAGCAAGGGTGTGAAGGACCCTTTGGACGTTCCAGAGGTTAGGTGTGATTAGCCTCGAAACGCCTCAGCGGAAATGGGCCTCATCTCGCCTGGAGGGGAGAACCTCCTGGATTTTCTCAAGTTGTGGCAGGTGCTCTCGACTTACGACGGGGACCTCAGGGACCCGCACTGGTGGCCTCAGGAAAGGCCAGTCCCCATGCGAGTTTCTCGGGGACCTCTCGGGATTCCTCTCCCGTCGATGCCGGTGCCTAGACCTTGTGTAGAGTCGGTGCTGGAACCTGAGGATTCCTCTCCAGTGCCGACATGGATCTTGGGGTACTTCTGGAGTCTCCCCAGGGGAGTCAGTCCTCGTCTCGAGTGAGAGCATGCAACTACGCTTTCCTCCCGAGCTGTAGCAGCAGTGTCGCTCTTCCCTTCGAGTGGATCAGGGGATCTGTGGCTTTCGCTCGAGGCTTTCCCACGAGGCTTTCCCACGAGGCTTTCCCACGAGTCTTTCCCACAGGGCAGTCCCACGTGCCACCGTGGTGTGAGTGGATACTCGGCTTGAAAGTAGAAGCAGTGCAGGGAAAACAGGTTTCCCTGGAATGGACTGAGACATCTGGGGGACTCTGGGAATGGTGGCACGACTCTGAAGTTCCTCTCGCCTTTCCTGTGGAGAGCGCCTCCTCTTGAGAAGCGACTGGAACGCGGGGAATTCTTTCCCCACCACGCAGGGAAAGGATCCCTCCTCTCGAGCTAGGAGGCGGAAACGGGGCTCTCTGGATGTGGGCGGGACTCTCGTGTTTACTCTCGAGTGGAGACGGGTATGTCGGGGAACTTCATGATTTGCAGCAAGGATGTGAAGAACCCTTTGGAAGTTCCAGAGGTTAGGAGTGATTAGCCTCGAGACGCCTGAGCGGAAATGGGCCTCATCTCACCTGGAGGGGATAACCTCATGGATTTTCTCGAGTTGCGGCAGGTGCTCTCGACTTACGACGGGGACCTCAGGGACCCGCTCTGGTGGCCTCAGGAAAGGCCAGTCCCCATGCGAGTTGCTCGGGGGCCTCTCGGGATTCCACTCCCGTAGATGGCGGGGCCTAAGATCTTGTGTGGAGTCAGTGTCGGAACCTGAGCATTCCTCTCCAGTGCTGACATGGATCTTGGGGTACTTCTGGAGTCTCCCCAGGGGAGTCAGTCCTCGTCTCTAGTGGGGGCATGCGCGTGCGCTTTCCTCCCGAGCTTTAGCAGCAGTGTCACGCTTCCCTTGGCGTGGATCAAGGGATCAAGGGCTTTCCCTCGACGCTTTCCCAGGAGGCTTTCCCACGAGGCTTTCCCATAGGGCTGTCTCACGTGCCACCGTGGTGTGAGTCGATCCTCGGCTTGAAAGTCGAGGCAGTGCAGGGAAAACAGGTTTCTCTGGAATGGACTGAGACATCTGGGTGACTCTGGGAATGGTGACACGACCCTGGAGTTCCTCTCGTCTTTCCTGTGGAGAGCGCCTCCTCTTGAGATGCGACTGGATGGCCGGGAATTCTTTCCCGAACACGCAGGGAAAGGATCCCTCCTCTCAAGCTATGAGGCGGAAACGGGGTTCCTCTGGATGTGGGTGGGACTCTTGTGCTTTCTCTCGAGTGGAGACAGGAATGTCGGGGAACGTTTTGAGTTGCAGCAAGGGTGTGAAGGACCCTTTGGAAGTTCCTGAGGTTAGGTGTGATTACCTCGAGACGCCTTAGAGGAAATGGGCCTCATCTCGCCTTTAGCGGAAAACCTTCTGGATTTTCTCGAGTTGCGGCAGGTGCTCTCGATGTACGACGGCTATTTCAGGGACCCGCTCTGATGGCCTCAGGAAAGGCCAGTCCCCATGCGAGTTGCTCGGGGGCCTCTCGGGATTCCTCTCCCGTCGATGCCGGGGCCTAAGACCTTGTGTGGAGTCGTTGCAGGAAACTGAGGATTCCTCTCCAGTGCTGACATGGATCTTGGCGTCCTTAAAGGCGAGATGAGGCCCATTTGCGCTGAGGCGTCTCGAGGCTAATCACACCTAACCTCTGGAACTTCCAAAGGGTCCTTCACACCCTTGCTGCAACTCAAGAAGTTCTCCGACATACCCGTCTCCACTCGAGAGTATCAACATTTTCCCGCCCACTTTCAGAGGAGCACCGTTTCCACCTCATAGCTCGAGAGGAGGGATCCTTTCCCTGCGTGGTCTGGAAAGCATTCCCGGCGTTCCAGTCGCATCTCAAGAGGAGGCCCTCTCCACTGGAAAGGCGAGAGAAACTCCAGGGTCGTTCCGCCATTCCCAGAGTCCCCCAGATGTCTCTGTCAATTCCAGGGAAACCTGTTTTCCCGGCACTGCCTCGACTTTCATGCCGAGGATCGACTCACACCACGGTGGCACGTGGGACAGCCCTGAGGAAAATCCTCGTGGGAAAGCCTCGAGGGAAAGCCACAGATCCCTTGATCCACGCGACGGGAAGTGTGACACTACTGCTACAGTTCGTGAGGAAAGCTCACGTGCATGCACCCACACGAGATGAGCACTGACTCCCCAGGGGAGACTCCAGAAATACGCCAAGACCCATGTCAGCACTGGGGAGGAATCCTCAGGTTCCGGCCCCGACTCCACACAAGGTCTTAGGCCCCGACATCGACGGGAGAGGAATCCCGAAAGGCCCCCTTGCAACTCCCATGGGCACTGGCCTTTCCTGAGGCCACCAGAGCGGGTCCCTGAGGTCCCCGTCTTAACTCGAGAGACCCTGCCCAACTCTAGAAAATCCAGGAGGTTCTCCCCTCCAGGCGAGATGAGGCCCATTTCCTCTGAGGCGTCTGGAGGCTCATCACACCTAAACTCTGGAAATTCAAAAGGGTCCTTGCTGCAACTCAAGAAGTTCCCCGACATACCCGTCTCCACTAGAGAGGAAGCACGAGGGTCCCGCCCACATCCAGAGGAACCTCGTTTCCGCCTGGCAGCTTGAGATGAGGGATGCTATCCTGCTTAGTCAGGAAAGATTTTTCGGCGTTCCCGTGGCATCTCAAGAGTAAGGGCTCTCAATAGGAAAGGCGAGAGGAACTCCAGGGTCGTGCCACCATTCCAAGAGTCCCCCAGATGTGTCAGTCCATTTCAGAGGAACCTGTTTTCCCTGCACTGCCTCGACTTTCACGCCTAGTATCGACTCACACCATGGTGGCACGTGGGACAGCCCTGTGGGAAAGCCTCGTGGGAAAGCCTCGAGGGAAAGCCACAGATCCCTTGATCCCCGCCGACGGGAAACGTGACACACCTGCTACACTGTCCCTGAGGTCACGGTCGTATGTTGAGAGCACCTGCCGCAACTCGAGAAAATCCAGGAGGTTCTCTGCTTCAGTCGAGATGAGGCCCATTTTCTCTGCGGCGTCTCGAGAGTAATCACGCCTAAACTCTGGAACTTCCAAAGGGTCCTACACACCCTTGCTACAACTCAAGAAGTTCCCCGACATACCCGTCTCCACTCCAGAGGAAGCAGAGGGTCCGGCCACCTCCAGAGGAGCTCCGTTTCCTCCTCCAAGCTCGAGATGAGGATACTTCTCTGCTTCCTCGGGAAAGAATTTCCGACGTTTCCGACGCATCTCAAGAGGAGGCGCGCTGCACAGGAAAGGCGAGAGGAACTCATGGGTCGTGCCACCATTCCAAGAGTCCCCCAGATGTCTCAGTCCATTCCAGAGGATCCTGTTTTCCCTGCACTGCTTCGACTTACACGGCGAGGATCGCGGTGGCAGAGGCGAGGATCGCGGTGGTACGTGGGAGAGCCCTGTGGGAAAGCCTCGTCTGAAAGCCTCGAGGGAAAGCCACAGATCCCTTGATCCACGCGATGGGAAGCGTGACACTGCTGCTACAGCACGGGAGGAAAGCGCACGTGCATGCCCCCACTCGAGACGAGGACTGACTCCCCTGGGGAGACTCCAGAAGCACCTCAAGATGCATGTCAGCCCTGGAGAGGAATCTTCAGGTTCCGGCCCCGACTCCACACAAGGTCTTAGGCCCTGGCATCGACGGGAGAGGAACAGCGACAGGCCCTCTAGCAACTCGCATGGGGACTGGCCTTTACTGAGGTCACCAGAGCGGGTCCATGAGGTCCCCGTCGTAAGTCGAGAGCACCTGCCGCAACTCGGTAAAATCCAGGAGGTTCTCCCCTCCAGGCGAGATGAGGCCCGTTTCCACTGAGGTGTCTCGAGGCTAATCACACGTGACCTCTGGAACTTCCAAAGAGTCTTTCACAGCCATGCTGCAACTCAAGAAGTTCCCCGACATACCCGTCTCCACTCAAGAGGAAGCACGAGGGTCCCGGCCACATCCAGAGGAGCTCCGTTTCCGGCTCGTAGCTCGAGAGGACGGATCCTTTCCCTGCTTGGTCCGGAAAGAATTCCCGGCATTCCCATCGCATCTCAAGAGGAGGCGCTCTCCAAAGGAAAGGGGAGAGGAACTGCAGGGTCGTGCCACCATTCCAAGACTCCCCCAGATATCTCAGTCCGTTCCACAGGAACCTGTTTTCCCTGCACTGCCTCGGCTTTCACGCCGAGGATCGACTCACACCACCGGGACACGTGGGACAGCGCTGTGGGAAAGCCTCGTGAGAAAGACTCGAGGGAAAGCCACAGAATCCTTGATCCACGCGAAGGGAAGCGTGACCACTGCTGCTACAGCTCGGGAGGAAAGCGCACGTGCATGCCCCCACTCGAGACGAGGACTGACTCCCCTGGGGAGACTCAGGAAGTACCCCAAGATCCATGTCAGCACTGGAGAGGAATCCTCAGGTTCCGGCACCGACTTCACTCAAGGTCTTATGCCGGGGTCCAGCCCCGGTGGATCCAGGGAATTCGAAGGGTGGACGGCATTGGGGTGGAAAGACTTGTTTATTTATTAATGTAAGATTAGATTAGGAAACTATAGTATAGTAAGAAGATTAAGTGGAGTAAGAGGGCTGAATAGCTTGGTTTTCCGCGGACGGCCAATAAAATTCCAGACAAGGAATTTGCACCACCTACGTTGGGCCACCGGTGGCCCGCTTGAATATCTAAGGGTGCCTCGCCTTAAGCGCCCTTTCGTGCGGGTCTTAACAGCCAGGGCAAGTAAGTAGACCTGGCGAGCCTCCGCACTCCAGGTGGAGATTCAGCCTGAAGTTAAAGTAAAGAGCAGAGAGAAGGAAAGGTAGAGAAGAAGAAAGAGAGAGAAAGACACGGGGGGGAGCCAGAGTCCCAAGAAACCAGGCTGAGAGACTAGTTCGAGAATCTGGTCCGAGAAATTGGCCCCCGGCCCCTGGCCTCCTCCTTTATTGTTCAGAAGGTCTTTTATACTTTTGATAAACATGGAGATCAATGGATAACACAAAATTATGTAGTGTTCGCAATCCAGATTCTTTCTGTATATCATTTTGTATACAAAAGGTCTCAGGTGATTTACATTATCTTCTGGCCAAGAGGCTTGTTAACACTTTTTGGCTCTCTTCCTTAATGAATGTTAATTTTGTTTCCCCTGAAGTGTTTTTCTTTAATCTGCATCTCCTTAAAGCATTAAAGTTACATCTCTATAGAACAAAGGTGCAGTGGGTTATAACAAAGAAGGTACTTAACTCAAAGTTCTAATGTTGCTAATACCAGGTCTACTACTTGTTTTTCTATATACCAACTATATCTAAAAATAAAGGATATGAAAATTTGGCAGCAAGCATTGACCCAAAAAATGAAACTTTTAATCAGTCCTATTCTAAAAGATTTTGACTCCTCTGAAGCTCCTGCATTCCTAGGATGTTTTAAGCTTCCTGTGCCTCCTGCGGTCAGGAGGCCTCAAACAATCACAAGCGCAGCTGTACGAGTCCTACAGGCAGGCTAGAAAGCCATCAGAGGGTTTTTGGATTGAAACACTCTTTCAAATGCAGAAGACTAATGCCCTGAATTGACTTTTTCCAGAAAAGGTCAGAAGAGTGAAAAAGCAGAGCACAAAAACCGGCAGATTTTTGTTGGGGAACATGCTTAAAAATTTCGAGAGGGGTCCCTGAAGTCTGAGCACGCCTTGCGTATGTCAGCTTCCTTCCTCATAACCTTGTCACGGGCGGCTTCCTCACACTGGCTCCCGGCAGTCTTAGGCCCCGGCATCGACGGGAGAGGAATCCCGAGAGGCCCCGAGCAACTCGTAAGGGGAATGGCCTTTCCTGAGGCCACCAGAGCGGGTCCCTGAGGTCCTCGTCGTAAGTCGAGAGCACCTGCCGCAACTCGAGAAAATCCAGGAGTTTCTCCCCACCAGGCGAGATGAGGCCCATTTCCGCTGAGGCGTCTCGAGGCTAATCACACCTAACCTCTGGAACTTCCAAAGGGTCCTTCACACCCTTGCTGCAACTCAAGAAGTTCCCCGACATACCCGTCTCCACTCGAGAGGAAGCACGAGAGTCCCCGCCCACATCCAGAGGAGCCCCATTTCCGCCTCCTAACTCGAGAGGAGGGATCCTTTCCCTGCATGGTCGGGAAAGAATTCCCGGCGTTCCCGTCGCATCTCAAGTGGAGGCGCTCTCCACAGGAAGGGCGAGAGGAACTCCAGGGTCGTGCCACCATTCCCAGAGTCCCCCAGATATCTCAGTCCATTCCAGGGATACCTGTTTTCCTGCACTGCCTCGACTTTCAAGCCGAGGATCGACTCACACCACGGTGGAACGTGGGACAGCCCCTGTGGGAAAGCCTCGTGGGAAAGCCTCATGGGAAAGCTCGAGGGAAAGCCACAGATCCCTTGATCCACGCGAAGGGAAGCGTGACACTGCTGCTGCAGCTCGGAGGAAAGCACACGTGCATGCCCCACTCGAGACGAGGACTGACTCCCCTGGGGAGACTCCAGAAGTACCCTAAGATCCATGTCAGCAATGGAGAGGAATCCTCAGGTTCCGGCACCGATCCACACAAGGTATTAGGCCCCGGCATCGATGGAAGAGAAATCCCGAGAGGCCCCCGAGCAACTCGCATGGGACTGGCCTTTCGTAGGCCACCAGAGCGGGTCCCTGAGGTCCACGTCATAAGTCGAGAGCACCTGCCGCAACTCGAGAAAATCCAGGAGTTCTCCCTCCAGACGAGATGAGGCCCATTTCCGCAGAGGCGACTCGAGGCAAATCACACCTAACCTCTGGACCTTCCAAAGGCCCTTCACACCCTTGCTGCAACTCAAGAAGTTCCCCGACATACCCGTCTCCACTCGAGAGGAAGCACGAGAGTCCCGCCCGCATCCAGAGGAGCCCTGTTTCCGCATCCTAGCCCGACAGGAAGGGATCCTTTCCCTGCGTGTTCGGAAAAGAATTCCCGGCCTTCCCGTCACATCTCAAGAGTGGGCGCTCTCCACAGGAAAGGGGCGAGAGAGTCGTGTCACCATTCCTAGAGCCCCCAGATGTCTCAGTCCATTCCAGGGAAGCCTGTTTCCCCGGCACGCCTCGACTTTCAAACTGAGGATCGACTGACACCCACGGTGGCATGTGGGACATCACTGTGGGAAAGCCTCGGGGAAAGCCTGGTGGGAAAGTGTCGTGGGAAAGCGTCGTGGGAAAGCCTCGAGGAAAGCCACGGATCCTTGATCCTAGCGAAGGGAAGCTCAACACTGCTGCTACATCTCGGAGGAAAGCGCACGTGCATGCACCGACTCGAGATGAGGACTGACTCCATGGGCAGACTCCAGAAGTACCCAAGATACATTCAGCACTGGAGAGGAATCCTCAGGTTTTGCACAGACTACACACAAGATCTTAGTCCCGCATCGACGGGAGAGGAATCCCGAGAGGCCATGAGCAACTCGCATGGGGACTTCCCTTTCTTGAGGCCACAAAGAGCGGTCCCTGATATTCCCGTCGTAAGTCGAGACAATCTGCTGCAACCGAGAAAATCCGGGAGGTTTCCCCTCCAGGCGAGATGAGGCCCCTTTTCCGCTGAGGCGTCTCGAGGCTAATCACACCTAACCTCTGGAACTTCCAAACGGTTATTCAAACCCGTGCTGCAACTCAAGAAGTTCACCGACATACCCGTCTCCACTTGAGAGGAAGCACGAGAGTCCCCGCTCACATCCAGAGGAGCCCCGTTTCCGCCTCCAAGCTCGAGAGGAGGGATCCTTTCCCTGCGTGGTCGGGAAAGAATTCCTGGGGTTCCCATAGCATTTCAAGAGGAGGCGCTCTCCACAGGAAAGGTCGAGAGGAACTCCAGGGTCGTGCCACCATTCCAGAGTCCGCCAGATGTCTCAGTCTATTCCAGGGAAAACTGTTTTCCCTGCACTGCCTCCACTTTCAAGCCGAGGATCGACTCACACCACGGTGGCACGTGGGACAGCCCTGTGGGAAAGCATCGTGGGAAAGCCTTATGGGAAAGCCTCGTGAGGAAGCCTCGAGGGAAAGCCACTGATCCCTTGATCCATGCGACGGGAGCATGACACTGCTGCTACACCTCGGGAGGAAAGCGCAGGTGCATGCCCCCACTCGAGATGAGGACTGACTCCACTGGGGAGACTCCAGAAGTACCCCAAGATCCATGTCAGCACTGGAGAGGAAACCTCAGGTTCTGGCACCAACTCCACACAAGGTCTTAGGACCCAGCATCGACGGAGAGGAATCCCGAGAGGCCCCGAGCAACTCGAATGGGGACTGCCTTTCCTGAGGCCCCAGAGCGGGTCCCTGAGATCCCCGTCGTAAGTCGAGAGCACCTGCCCCTAACTCGAGAAAATCCAGGAGGTTCTCCCCTCCAGGCGAGATGAGGCCCATTTCTGCTGATGCGTCTCCAGGCTAATCACATCTAATCTCTGGAACTTCCAAACGGTGCTTCACACCCTGGCTGCAACTCAAGAAGTTCCCCCGACATACCGTCTGCACTCGATAGGAAGCACGAGAGTCCCGCCCATATCCAGAGGAGCCCCCCGTTTCTGCCTACCTAGCTCGAGAGGAGGGATCCTTTCACTGCGTCATCGGGAAAGAAATCCCGACGTTCCCGTCGCATCTCTAGAGGAGGCCGCTCTCCACAGGAAAGGCGGAGAGGAACTCCCAGGGTCGTGCCACCCTTTCCCAGCGTCCCCCAGATGTCTCAGTCCATTCCAGGGAAACCTGTTTTTCCCTGCACTGGCCTCGACTTTCAAGCCGAGGATCGACTCACACCACGGTGGCACGTGGGACAGCCCTGTGGGAAAGCCTCGTGGGAAGCCTCGAGGGATAGCCTAGTGGGAAAGCCTCGAGGGAAAGCCCCTGATCCCTTGGTCCACCGAGTAGGGAAGCGTGACACTGCTGCTACTGCTCGGGAGGAAAGTGCACGTGCATGCCCCCACTCGAGACGAGGACTGACTCCACTGGGAGACTCAAGAAGTACCCCCAGATCCATGTCAGCAATGGAGAGGAATCCTCAGGTTCCGGCACCGGCTCCACACAAGATCTTACGCCCCGCATAGACGGGAGAGTAATCCCGAGAAGCCCCGAGCAACTCGCATGGGGACTGGCCTTTCCTGAGGCAAACAGAGCGGGTCCCTGAGGTCCCCGTCATAAGTCGAGAGCACCTTGCCGCAACTTGAGAAAATCCAGGAGGTTCTCCCCTCCAGGCGAGTTGAGGCCCATTTCCGCTGAGGCGTCTCGAGGCTAGTCACACCTAAGCTTTGGAACTTCCAAAGGGTCCTTCACACCCTTGCTGCAACTCAAGAAGTTCCCCGACATACCCGTCTCCACACGAGAGGAAAACACGAGAGTCCCGCCCACATCCGGAGGAGCCCCCCGTTTTCCGCCTCCTAGCCTGAGAGGAGGGATCCTTTCCCTGCGTGGTAGGGAAAGAATTCCCGGCGTTCCCGTCGCATCTCAAGAGGAGGCGCTCATCCTCAGGAAAGGCGAGAGGAACTCCTGGGTCGTGCCACATTCCCAGAGTCCAACAGATGTCTCAGTCCATTGTAGGAAACCTGTTTTCCCTGCACTGCCTCGACTATCAAGCCGAGGATCGACTCACACCACGGGTGGCACGTGGGACAGGCTGTTGGAACAAGCCTCGTGGGAAAGCCTCAAGGGAAAGCCACAGATCCCTTGATGCACGCAGAAGGGAAGAGTGACACTGCTGCTACAGCTCGGGAGGAAAGCGCACGTGCATGCCCCCACTCGAGACGAGGACTGACTCCCCTGGGGAGACTCCAGAAGTACCCCAAGATCCATGTCAGCACTGGAGAGGAATCCTCAGGTTCCGGCACCGGACTCAAACAAGGTCTTAGGCCCCGGCATCAATGGGAGAGGAATCCCAGGGAAGACCCCGAGCAACTTAGCTAGGGGATTAGCCTTTCCCTGAGGCCACCAGAGCGTGTCCCTGAGTTCCCGGTCAAAAAGTCGAGAGCAGCTGCCTCAACTCGAGAAAATCAAGGAGGTTCTCCCCTCCAGGCGAGATGAGGGCCCATTTCCGCTGAGGCGTCTCGAGGCTCATCACACCTACCCTCTGGAACTTACAAAGGGTCCTTCAGACCCATGCTGCAACTCAAGAAGTTCCCCTACATACCCGACTCCACTCGAGAGGAAGCACGAGAGTCCCGCCCCACATCCAGAGGAGCCCCTTTTCCGCCTCCTTGCTCGAGAGGAGGGATCCTTTCCCTGCCTGGTTAGGGAAAGAATTCCTGGCGTTCCCGTCGCATCTCACGAGGAGGCGCTCTCCACAGGAAAGTCGAGAGGAACTCCAGGGTCGTGCCACCATTCCAGAGTCCCCCAGATGTCTCAGTCCATTCCAGGGAAACCTGTTTTCCCTGCACTGCCTCGACTTTCAAGCCGAGGATCGACTCACACCATTGTGGCACGTGGAGCAGCCCTGTGGGAAAGCCTCGTGGAAGCCTCGTTGGAAAGCCTCGAGGGAAAGCCACAGATCCCTTGATCCACGCGAAGGGAAGCGTGACACTCTTCTACAGCTCGGGAGGTAAGCGCACGTGCATTCGCCGACTCGAGACGAGGACTGATTCACCTGGAGAGACTCCAGAAGTACCCCAAGATCCATGTCAGCACTGGAGAGGAATCCTCAGGTTCCGGCACCGACTCCACACAAGGTCTTAGGCCCTGGCATCGAAGGAAGAGGAACCCTGAGAGGCCCCGAGCAACTCGCCTGGGGACTGGCCTTTCCTGAGTCCACGAGAGCGGGTCCCTGAAGTCCCCGTCGAAAGTCGAGAGCACCTGCCGCAACTCGAGAAAATCCAGGAGGTTCTCCCCTCCAGGCGAGATGAGGCCCATTTCCGCTGAGGCGTCTCGAGGATAATCACACCTAACCCCTGGAACTTCCAAAGGGTCCTTCACACCCTTGCTGCAACTCAAGAAGTTCCCTGACATACCGTCTCCACTCGAGAGGAAGCACGAGAGTTCCGCCCACATCCAGAGGAGCCCCGTGTCCACCTCCTAGCTCGAGAGGAGGGATCCTTTCCCTGCGTGGTGGGGAAAGAATTCCCGGCGTTCCCGTCGCTTCTCAAGAGGAGGCGCTCTCCACAAGAAAGGCGAGAGGAACTCCAGGGACGTGCCACCATTCGCAGAGGCGCCAGATTTCTCAGTCCATTCCAGGGAAACCTGTTTTCCCTGCACTGCCTCGACTTTCAAGCCGATTATCGACTCACACCACGCTGGCACGTGGGACAGCCCTGTGGGAAAGCTTCGAGGATAGCCTCGTGGGAAAGCCTCCTGGAAAGCTTCCTGGGAAAGCCTCGATGGAAAGCCACAGATCCCTTGATCCACGCGAAGGGAAGCGCCATGCAGCTGCCACAGCTTGGGAGGAAAGGGCACGTGCATACCCCTCTCGAGAAAGGACTGACTCCCCTGGGGAGACTCCAGAAGTACCCCAAGATCCATTTCAGCACTGGAGAGGAATCCTCAGGTTCCGGCACCAACTCCACAAAAGGTCTTAGGCACCGGCATTGACGGGAGAGGAATCCCGAGAGGCCCCCGAGCAACTCGCATGTAGACTGGCCTTTCTGAGGCCACCAGAGCGGGTCCCTGTGGTCCCCGTCGTAACTCGAGAGCACCTGCCGCAACTAGGGAAAATCCAGGAGATTTCCCCTCCAGGCGAGATGAGGACCATTTCCGCTGAGGTGTCTCGAGGCTAATCACATGTGACATCTGGAACTTCCAAAGGGTCCTTCACACCCTTGCTGCAACTCAAGAAATTCCCCGACATACCCGTCTCCACTCGGAGGAAGCACGAGATTCCCGCCCACATCCAGAGGAGCCCCGTTTCCGCCTCCTAGCTCGAGAGGAGGGATCCTTTCCCTGCGTGGTGGGGAAAGAATTCCAGCGTGCCGGTCGCTTCTCAAGAGGAGGCGCTCTCCTCAAGAAAGGCGAGAGGAACTCCAGAGTCGTGCCACCATTCCCAGAGTCCCCCAGATGTCTCAGTCCATTCCAGGGAAACCTGTTTTCCCTGCACTGCTTCTACTTTCAAGCCGAGGATCGACTCACACCACGGTGGCACGTGGACAGCCCTCTGGGAAAGCTCGTGGGAAAACCTCCTGGGAAAGCCTCGAGGGAAAGCCACAGATCCCTTGATCACGCGAAGGGAAGCGCGAAACTGCTGCTACAGCTGGGGAGGATAGCACACGTGCATGCGCCCACTCGAGACGAGGACTGACTCCCCTGGGGAGACTCCAGAAGTACCCCAAGATCCATGTCAGCACTGGACAGGAATCCTCAGGTTCCGGCACCGACTCCACACAAGATCTTAGGCCCCAGCATCGACGGGAGAGGAATCCCCAGAGGCCGCCGAGCAACTCGCATGGGGACTGGCCTTTCCTGATGCCACCAGAGCAGGTCCCTGAAGTCCCCATCGTAAGTCGAGAGCACCTGCCGCAACTCGAGAAAATCCAGGAGGTTCTCCCCTCAGGCGAGAGAGGCCCATTTCCGCTGAGGCGTCTTGAGGCTAATCAAATCTAACATCTGGAACTTCCAAAGGGTCCTTCTCGCCCTTACTGCAACTCAAGAATTTCCCCGACATAGCCGTCTCCACTGGAGAGGAAGCACGAAAGTCCCGCCCACATCCAGAGGAGCCCAGATTCCGCCTCCTAGGTCGAGAGGAGGGAGAATTCTCCCTGCGTGGTCGGGAAAGATTTCCCGGTGTTCCCATCGCATCTCAGGAGGAGGCGCTCTCCACAGGAAAGGCGAGAGGAACTCCAGGGTCGTGCCACCATTCCCAGAGTCCCCCAGATGTCTCAGTCCATTCCAGGGAAACCTGTTTCCCCTGCACTGCCTCGACTTTCAAGCCAAGGATCGACTCACACCACGGTGGCACGTGGGACAGCCCTGTGGGAAAACTTCGTGGGAAAACCTCCTGTGAAAGCTTCAAGGGAAAGCCACAGATCCCTTGATCCAGCGAAGGGAAGCGTGACACTGCTGCTACATCTCGGGAGGAAAGCGCACGTGCATGCCCCCACTCGAGACAAGGTCTGACTCCCCTGGGGAGACTCCAGAAGTAACCCCCCAAGATCCATGGTGAGCATGGAGAGGAAATCCTCAGGTTCCCGGAG
>NW_017213121.1:0-15923 GCF_001704415.2 Capra hircus | reverse complement strand
TGCGTGTCAGGTGTCCCTGGCATGTGCAGGTGTTGGGGCCTGATCCTGCGTGTCTGGGTTCCTGCCCACAGCCCCAACTCAGGGGAAGCAGCCCCTGAGGCAAGACCTGCTGGAGGAGCCCTGCGCCCCGCCTGATAGGCGAGTGCACAGCCAGCAGGGAAGCGAGCCTCCTCGGGGGAAGAGGAGGCAGCCCAGCCCCGTCAAGTTGAAAGCCCTGCTTGCACGGAGCTAAGTGCGCCTCCAGTACGGCAGAGCTCTAGCTCTGCTCAGAGCCCCGATCTGGCAGAGTTCCTGGCGCGAGGCTGCTCTGCCGGGGGCTAGCCTTGCCCAGACTTGCCTTGCTTTTAGGCTGCCTCTCCAGGAAGGAGCAGGCAGCAGGAGCCTGGGAGTCGCCACTGGCGCCTTTCTTGCCTCAGCTCCAATCCTGCCTTGCCTTTGCACTTAGGTCCCAGTCCTCCTTAAGGAGAGCTTAGGGGCTGGTGGGTTGCACACTGCCAAGGGCTCCAGCAGTGAGAATTCTGTCAGAGGGAAGGGAAGGGCAACTGCAGGGCTCCTCCAGCGGTTGCTTGGCCGCCCAGATTCAGCGCCACACGGAGAGCACCAGGCTCCCAGGGCCCCTGGCTGGGGTTTTCAGCCCCGCACACACGGAGGCTGATTCCTTGGGTGCCCAGAAAGTGTATGACAGACGTAGGTTCCCTAGCACTCTCCTCCCCAGCAGAGACATGTGCAGGTGTTTGGGGCCTGATCCTGCGTGTCTGGGTTCCTGCCCACAGCCCCAACTCAGGGGAAGCAGCCCCTGAGGCAAGACCTGCTGGAGGAGCCCTGCGCCCCCGCCTGATAGGCGAGTGCACAGCCAGCAGGGAAGCGAGCCTCCTCGGGGAAGAGGAGGCAGCAAGTCCCCGTCAAGCTGAAATCCCTGCTTACACGAAGCTAAGTGCGACTCCAGTACGGCAGATCTCTAGCTCTGTTCAGAGGCCCGATCTGGCAGAGTTCCTGGCACCAAGATGCTCTGCCATAGGCGAGCCTTGCGCAGACTTGCCTTGCTTTAAGGCTCCCTCCCCAGGAAGGAGCAGGCTGTGTGAGGCTCGGAAACGCCACTGGCGCCTTCCTGGCTTCAGCTCTACCCCTGCCTTGCCTTTGCACTTAGGTCCCAAGCGTCCTTGAGGAGGGCTTAGGGGCTGGTGGGTTGCACACTGCCAAGGGCTCCAGCAGTGAAAGCTCTGTCAGAGGGAAGCGAAGGGCAACAGCAGGGCTCCTTCAGCGGTTCCTTGGCCGCCCAGACAAAGCTCCGCACGGAGAGCACCAGGTTCCAAGGGCCCCTGGCTGGGTTTTGCATCCCCACACTCCCAGAGGCTGACTCCGTGGGTGCCTAGAAAGTGTGTGAGAGACGTAGGTTCCCTAGCACTCTCCTCCCCAGCAGAGACATGTGCAGGTGGTTGGGGCCTTATCCTGCGTGTCTGGGTTCCCGCCCACAGCCTCAACTCAGGGGAAGCAGCCCCTGAGGCAAGACCTGCTGGAGGAGCCCTGCGCGCCCGCCTGATAGGCGAGAGCACAGCCAGCAGTGTAGCGAGCCTCCTCGGGAGAAGAGGAGGCAGCCGAGCCCAGTCAAGAGGAAAGCCCTGCTTGCACGGAGCTAAGTGGCCTCCAGTACGGCAGAGCTCTAGCTCTGCTCAGAGCCCCGATCTGGCAGAGTTTCTGGCGCGAGGCTGCTCGGCCGGGGGCTCGCCTTGCCCAGACTTGCCTTGCTTTTAGGCTCCCTCCCCAGGAAGGAGCTGTCTGAGCGAGCCTGGGAGACGCCACTGGTGCCTTCCTTGCCTCAGCTCCAATCCTGCCTTGCCTTTGCACATAGGTGCCAGGCGTCGTTGGGGAGGGCTTAGGGGGTGGTGGGTTGCACACTGCCAAGGGCTTCAGCAGTGAGAGCTCTGTCAGAGGGAAGGGAAGGGCAACTGCAGGGCTCCTCCAGCGGTTTCTAGGCCGCCTAGAATCAGCGCCGCACCGAGAGCACCAGGCTCCCAGGGCCCCTGGCTGGGGTTTTCAGCCCCGCACACACGGAGGCTGATTCCTTGGGTGCCCAGAAAGTGTATGACAGACGTAGGTTCCCTAGCACTCTCCTCCCCAGCAGAGACATGTGCAGGTGTTTGGGGCCTGATCCTGCGTGTCTGGGTTCCTGCCCACAGCCCCAACTCAGGGGAAGCAGCCCCTGAGGCAAGACCTGCTGGAGGAGCCCTGCGCCCCGCCTGATAGGCGAGTGCACAGCCAGCAGGGAAGCGAGCCTCCTCGGGGGAAGAGGAGGCAGCCCAGCCCCGTCAAGTTGAAAGCCCTGCTTGCACGGAGCTAAGTGCGCCTCCAGTACGGCAGAGCTCTAGCTCTGCTCAGAGCCCCGATCTGGCAGAGTTCCTGGCGCGAGGCTGCTCTGCCGGGGCTAGCCTTGCCCAGACTTGCCTTGCTTTTAGGCTGCCTCTCCAGGAAGGAGCAGGCAGCAGGAGCCTGGGAGTCGCCACTGGCGCCTTTCTTGCCTCAGCTCCAATCCTGCCTTGCCTTTGCACTTAGGTCCCAGTCCTCCTTAAGGAGAGCTTAGGGGCTGGTGGGTTGCACACTGCCAAGGGCTCCAGCAGTGAGAATTCTGTCAGAGGGAAGGGAAGGGCAACTGCAGGGCTCCTCCAGCGGTTGCTTGGCCGCCCAGATTCAGCGCCACACGGAGAGCACCAGGCTCCCAGGGCCCCTGGCTGGGGTTTTCAGCCCCGCACACACGGAGGCTGATTCCTTGGGTGCCCAGAAAGTGTATGACAGACGTAGGTTCCCTAGCACTCTCCTCCCCAGCAGAGACATGTGCAGGTGTTTGGGGCCTGATCCTGCGTGTCTGGGTTCCTGCCCACAGCCCCAACTCAGGGGAAGCAGCCCCTGAGGCAAGACCTGCTGGAGGAGCCCTGCGCCCCCGCCTGATAGGCGAGTGCACAGCCAGCAGGGAAGCGAGCCTCCTCGGGGGAAGAGGAGGCAGCAAGTCCCCGTCAAGCTGAAATCCCTGCTTACACGAAGCTAAGTGCGACTCCAGTACGGCAGATCTCTAGCTCTGTTCAGAGGCCCGATCTGGCAGAGTTCCTGGCACCAAGATGCTCTGCCATAGGCGAGCCTTGCGCAGACTTGCCTTGCTTTAAGGCTCCCTCCCCAGGAAGGAGCAGGCTGTGTGAGGCTCGGAAACGCCACTGGCGCCTTCCTGGCTTCAGCTCTACCCCTGCCTTGCCTTTGCACTTAGGTCCCAAGCGTCCTTGAGGAGGGCTTAGGGGCTGGTGGGTTGCACACTGCCAAGGGCTCCAGCAGTGAAAGCTCTGTCAGAGGGAAGCGAAGGGCAACAGCAGGGCTCCTTCAGCGGTTCCTTGGCCGCCCAGACAAAGCTCCGCACGGAGAGCACCAGGTTCCAAGGGCCCCTGGCTGGGTTTTGCATCCCCACACTCCCAGAGGCTGACTCCGTGGGTGCCTAGAAAGTGTGTGAGAGACGTAGGTTCCCTAGCACTCTCCTCCCCAGCAGAGACATGTGCAGGTGGTTGGGGCCTTATCCTGCGTGTCTGGGTTCCCGCCCACAGCCTCAACTCAGGGGAAGCAGCCCCTGAGGCAAGACCTGCTGGAGGAGCCCTGCGCGCCCGCCTGATAGGCGAGAGCACAGCCAGCAGTGTAGCGAGCCTCCTCGGGAGAAGAGGAGGCAGCCGAGCCCAGTCAAGAGGAAAGCCCTGCTTGCACGGAGCTAAGTGGCCTCCAGTACGGCAGAGCTCTAGCTCTGCTCAGAGCCCCGATCTGGCAGAGTTTCTGGCGCGAGGCTGCTCGGCCGGGGGCTCGCCTTGCCCAGACTTGCCTTGCTTTTAGGCTCCCTCCCCAGGAAGGAGCTGTCTGAGCGAGCCTGGGAGACGCCACTGGTGCCTTCCTTGCCTCAGCTCCAATCCTGCCTTGCCTTTGCACATAGGTGCCAGGCGTCGTTGGGGAGGGCTTAGGGGGTGGTGGGTTGCACACTGCCAAGGGCTTCAGCAGTGAGAGCTCTGTCAGAGGGAAGGGAAGGGCAACTGCAGGGCTCCTCCAGCGGTTTCTAGGCCGCCTAGAATCAGCGCCGCACCGAGAGCACCAGGCTCCCAGGGCCCCTGGCTGGGGTTTTCAGCCCCGCACACACGGAGGCTGATTCCTTGGGTGCCCAGAAAGTGTATGACAGACGTAGGTTCCCTAGCACTCTCCTCCCCAGCAGAGACATGTGCAGGTGTTTGGGGCCTGATCCTGCGTGTCTGGGTTCCTGCCCACAGCCCCAACTCAGGGGAAGCAGCCCCTGAGGCAAGACCTGCTGGAGGAGCCCTGCGCCCCGCCTGATAGGCGAGTGCACAGCCAGCAGGGAAGCGAGCCTCCTCGGGGGAAGAGGAGGCAGCCCAGCCCCGTCAAGTGAAAGCCCTGCTTGCACGGAGCTAAGTGCGCCTCCAGTACGGCAGAGCTCTAGCTCTGCTCAGAGCCCGATCTGGCAGAGTTCCTGGCGCGAGGCTGCTCTGCCGGGGCTAGCTTGCCCAGACTTGCCTTGCTTTTAGGCTGCCTCTCCAGGAAGGAGCAGGCAGCAGGAGCCTGGGAGTCGCCACTGGCGCCTTCCTTGCCTCAGCTCCAATCCTGCCTTGCCTTTGCACTTAGGTCCCAGCCTCCTTAAGGAGGGCTTAGGGGCTGGTGGGTTGCACACTGCCAAGGGCTCCAGCAGTGAGAATTCTGTCAGAGGGAAGGGAAGGGCAACTGCAGGGCTCCTCCAGCGGTTGCTTGGCCGCCCAGATTCAGCGCCGCACGGAGAGCACCAGGCTCCAGGGCCCCTGGCTGGGGTTTTCAGCCCCGCACACACGGAGGCTGATTCCTTGGGTGCCCAGAAAGTGTATGACAGACGTAGGTTCCCTAGCACTCTCCTCCCCAGCAGAGACATGTGCAGGTGTTTGGGGCCTGATCCTGCGTGTCTGGGTTCCTGCCCACAGCCCCAACTCAGGGGAAGCAGCCCCTGAGGCAAGACCTGCTGGAGGAGCCCTGCGCCCCCGCCTGATAGGCGAGTGCACAGCCAGCAGGGAAGCGAGCCTCCTCGGGGAAGAGGAGGCAGCAAGCCCCGTCAAGCTGAAAGCCCTGCTTGCACGAAGCTAAGTGCGACTCCAGTACGGCAGAGCTCTAGCTCTGTTCAGAGCCCCGATCTGGCAGAGTTCCTGGCGCGAGGCTCTGCCGGGGAGCCTTGCCCAGACTTGCCTTGCTTTAGGCTCCCTCCCCAGGAAGGAGCAGGCAGCGAGCCTGGGAACGCCACTGGCGCCTTCCTGGCTTCAGCTCCAATCCTGCCTTGCCTTTGCACTTAGGTCCCAAGCGTCCTTGGGAGGGCTTAGGGGCTGGTGGGTTGCACACTGCCAAGGGCTCCAGCAGTGAGAAGCTCTGTCAGAGGGAAGGGAAGGGCAACTGCAGGGCTCCTCCAGCGGTTCTTGGCCGCCCAGAAAAGCGCCGCACGGAGAGCACCAGGTCCCAGGGCCCCTGGCTGGGTTTTTCAGCCCCGCACACCGGAGGCTGATTCCTTGGGTGCCTAGAAAGTGTATGACAGACGTAGGTTCCCTAGCACTCTCCTCCCCAGCAGAGACATGTGCAGGTGGTTGGGGCCTGATCCTGCGTGTCTGGGTTCCGCCCACAGCCCCAACTCAGGGGAAGCAGCCCCTGAGGCAAGACCTGCTGGAGGAGCCCTGCGCCCCGCCTGATAGGCGAGAGCACAGCCAGCAGGGTAGCGAGCCTCCTCGGGGGAAGAGGAGGCAGCCGAGCCCCGTCAAGAGGAAAGCCCTGCTTGCACGGAGCTAAGTGCGCCTCCAGTACGGCAGAGCTCTAGCTCTGCTCAGAGCCCCGATCTGGCAGAGTTCCTGGCGCGAGGCTGCTCTGCCGGGGCGAGCCTTGCCCAGACTTGCCTTGCTTTTAGGCTCCTCCCCAGGAAGGAGCAGGCTGAGGAGCCTGGGAGCGCCACTGGTGCCTTCCTTGCCTCAGCTCCAATCCTGCCTTGCCTTTGCACTTAGGTCCCAGGCGTCCTTGGGAGGGCTTAGGGGCTGGTGGGTTGCACACTGCCAAGGGCTCAGCAGTGAGAGCTCTGTCAGAGGGAAGGGAAGGGCAACTGCAGGGCTCCTCCAGCGGTTTCTTGGCCGCCTAGAATCAGCGCCGCACGGAGAGCACCAGGCTCCAGGGCCCCTGGCTGGGGTTTTCAGCCCCGCACACACGGAGGCTGATTCCTTGGGTGCCCAGAAAGTGTATGACAGACGTAGGTTCCCTAGCACTCTCCTCCCCAGCAGAGACATGTGCAGGTGGTTGGGGCCTGATCCTGCGTGTCTGGGTTCCTGCCCACAGCCCCAACTCAGGGGAAGCAGCCCCTGAGGCAAGACCTGCTGGAGGAGCCCTGCGCCCCGCCTGATAGGCGAGTGCACAGCCAGCAGGGAAGCGAGCCTCCTCGGGGAAGAGGAGGCAGCCCAGCCCCGTCAAGTGAAAGCCCTGCTTGCACGGAGCTAAGTGCGCCTCCAGTACGGCAGAGCTCTAGCTCTGCTCAGAGCCCCGATCTGGCAGAGTTCCTGGCGCGAGGCTGCTCTGCCGGGGCTAGCCTTGCCAGACTTGCCTTGCTTTTAGGCTGCCTCCCCAGGAAGGAGCAGGCAGCAGGAGCCTGGGAGTCGCCACTGGCGCCTTCTTGCCTCAGCTCCAATCCTGCCTTGCCTTTGCACTTAGGTCCCAGTCCTCCTTAAGGAGGGCTTAGGGGCTGGTGGGTTGCACACTGCCAAGGGCTCCAGCAGTGAGAATCTGTCAGAGGGAAGGGAAGGGCAACTGCAGGGCTCCTTCCAGCGGTTGCTTGGCCGCCCAGATCAGCGCCGCACGGAGAGCACCAGGCTCCCAGGGCCCCTGGCTGGGGTTTTCAGCCCCGCACACACGGAGGCTGATTCCTGGGTGCCAGAAAGTGTATGACAGACGTAGGTTCCCTAGCACTCTCCTCCCAGCAGAGACATGTGCAGGTGTTGGGGCCTGATCCTGCGTGTCTGGGTTCCTGCCCACAGCCCCAACTCAGGGGAAGCAGCCCCTGAGGCAAGACCTGCTGGAGGAGCCCTGCGCCCCGCCTGATAGGCGAGTGCACAGCCAGCAGGGAAGCGAGCCTCCTCGGGGGAAGAGGAGGCAGCCCCCGTCAAGCTGAAAGCCCTGCTTGCACGGAGCTAAGTGCGCCTCCAGTACGGCAGAGCTCTAGCTCTGCTCAGAGCCCGATCTGGCAGAGTTCCTGGGCCGAGGCTGCTCTGCCGGGGCTAGCCTTGCCCAGACTTGCCTTGCTTTTAGGCTCCCTCCCAGGAAGGAGCAGGAGCAGGAGCCTGGGAACGCCACTGGCGCCTTTCTTGCCTCAGCTCCAATCCTGCCTTGCCTTTGCACTTAGGTCCCAGCCTCCTTAAGGAGGCTTAGGGGCTGGTGGGTTGCACACTGCCAAGGGCTCCAGCAGTGAGAAGCTCTGTCAGAGGGAAGGGAAGGGCAACTGCAGGGCTCCTCCAGCGGTTTGCTTGGCCGCCCAGATTCAGCGCCACACGGAGAGCACCAGGCTCCCAGGGCCCCTGGCTGGGGTTTTCAGCCCCGCACACACGGAGGCTGATTCCTTGGGTGCCCAGAAAGTGTATGACAGACGTAGGTTCCCTAGCACTCTCCTCCCCAGCAGAGACATGTGCAGGTGTTGGGGCCTGATCCTGCGTGTCTGGGTTTCCTGCCCACAGCCCCAACTCAGGGGAAGCAGCCCCTGAGGCAAGACCTGCTGGAGGAGCCCTGCGCCCCGCCTGATAGGCGAGTGCACAGCCAGCAGGGAAGCGCCTCCTCGGGGGAAGAGGAGGCAGCAAGCCCCGTCAAGCTGAAATCCCTGCTTGCACGAGCTAAGTGGCCTCCAGTACGGCAGATCTCTAGCTCTGTTCAGAGGCCCGATCTGGCAGAGTTTCCTGGCGCACCAAGATGCTCTGCCATAGGCGAGCCTTGCCAGACTTGCCTTGCTTTAAGGCTCCCTCCCCAGGAAGGAGCAGGCTGTGCGAGCCTCGGAAACGCCACTGGCGCCTTCCTGCTCAGCTCCCCCTGCCTTGCCTTTGCACTTAGGTCCCAAGCGTCCTTGGGAGGGCTTAGGGGCTGGTGGGTTGCACACTGCCAAGGGCTCCAGCAGTGAGAGCTCTGTCAGAGGGAAGGAAGGGCAACTGCAGGGCTCCTCCAGCGGTTCTTGGCCGCCCAGACAAAGCTCCGCACGGAGAGCACCAGGCTCCAAGGGCCCCTGGCTGGGTTTTCAGCCCCACACGGAGGCTGATTCCTTGGGTGCCCAGAAAGTGTATGACAGACGTAGGTTCCCTAGCACTCTCCTCCCCAGCAGAGACATGTGCAGGTGGTTGGGGCCTGATCCTGCGTGTCTGGGTTCCTGCCCACAGCCCCAACTCAGGGGAAGCAGCCCCTGAGGCAAGACCTGCTGGAGGAGCCCTGCGCCCCCGCCTGATAGGCGAGTGCACAGCCAGCAGGGAAGCGAGCCTCCTCGGGGAAGAGGAGGCAGCCCAGCCCCGTCAAGTTGAAAGCCCTGCTTGCACGGAGCTAAGTGCGCCTCCAGTACGGCAGAGCTCTAGCTCTGCTCAGAGCCCCGATCTGGCAGAGTTCCTGGCGCGAGGCTGCTCTGCCGGGGGCTAGCCTTGCCCAGACTTGCCTTGCTTTTAGGCTGCCTCTCCAGGAAGGAGCAGGCAGCAGGAGCCTGGGAGTCGCCACTGGCGCCTTTCTTGCCTCAGCTCCAATCCTGCCTTGCCTTTGCACTTAGGTCCCAGTCCTCCTTAAGGAGAGCTTAGGGGCTGGTGGGTTGCACACTGCCAAGGGCTCCAGCAGTGAGAATTCTGTCAGAGGGAAGGGAAGGGCAACTGCAGGGCTCCTCCAGCGGTTGCTTGGCCGCCCAGATTCAGCGCCACACGGAGAGCACCAGGCTCCCAGGGCCCCTGGCTGGGGTTTTCAGCCCCGCACACACGGAGGCTGATTCCTTGGGTGCCCAGAAAGTGTATGACAGACGTAGGTTCCCTAGCACTCTCCTCCCCAGCAGAGACATGTGCAGGTGTTTGGGGCCTGATCCTGCGTGTCTGGGTTCCTGCCCACAGCCCCAACTCAGGGGAAGCAGCCCCTGAGGCAAGACCTGCTGGAGGAGCCCTGCGCCCCGCCTGATAGGCGAGTGCACAGCCAGCAGGGAAGCGAGCCTCCTCGGGGGAAGAGGAGGCAGCAAGTCCCCGTCAAGCTGAAATCCCTGCTTACACGAAGCTAAGTGCGACTCCAGTACGGCAGATCTCTAGCTCTGTTCAGAGGCCCGATCTGGCAGAGTTCCTGGCACCAAGATGCTCTGCCATAGGCGAGCCTTGCGCAGACTTGCCTTGCTTTAAGGCTCCCTCCCCAGGAAGGAGCAGGCTGTGTGAGGCTCGGAAACGCCACTGGCGCCTTCCTGGCTTCAGCTCTACCCCTGCCTTGCCTTTGCACTTAGGTCCCAAGCGTCCTTGAGGAGGGCTTAGGGCTGGTGGGTTGCACACTGCCAAGGGCTCCAGCAGTGAAAGCTCTGTCAGAGGGAAGCGAAGGGCAACAGCAGGGCTCCTTCAGCGGTTCCTTGGCCGCCCAGACAAAGCTCCGCACGGAGAGCACCAGGTTCCAAGGGCCCCTGGCTGGGTTTTGCATCCCCACACTCCCAGAGGCTGACTCCGTGGGTGCCTAGAAAGTGTGTGAGAGACGTAGGTTCCCTAGCACTCTCCTCCCCAGCAGAGACATGTGCAGGTGGTTGGGGCCTTATCCTGCGTGTCTGGGTTCCCGCCCACAGCCTCAACTCAGGGGAAGCAGCCCCTGAGGCAAGACCTGCTGGAGGAGCCCTGCGCGCCCGCCTGATAGGCGAGAGCACAGCCAGCAGTGTAGCGAGCCTCCTCGGGAGAAGAGGAGGCAGCCGAGCCCAGTCAAGAGGAAAGCCCTGCTTGCACGGAGCTAAGTGGCCTCCAGTACGGCAGAGCTCTAGCTCTGCTCAGAGCCCCGATCTGGCAGAGTTTCTGGCGCGAGGCTGCTCGGCCGGGGGCTCGCCTTGCCCAGACTTGCCTTGCTTTTAGGCTCCCTCCCCAGGAAGGAGCTGTCTGAGCGAGCCTGGGAGACGCCACTGGTGCCTTCCTTGCCTCAGCTCCAATCCTGCCTTGCCTTTGCACATAGGTGCCAGGCGTCGTTGGGGAGGGCTTAGGGGGTGGTGGGTTGCACACTGCCAAGGGCTTCAGCAGTGAGAGCTCTGTCAGAGGGAAGGGAAGGGCAACTGCAGGGCTCCTCCAGCGGTTTCTAGGCCGCCTAGAATCAGCGCCGCACCGAGAGCACCAGGCTCCCAGGGCCCCTGGCTGGGGTTTTCAGCCCCGCACACACGGAGGCTGATTCCTTGGGTGCCCAGAAAGTGTATGACAGACGTAGGTTCCCTAGCACTCTCCTCCCCAGCAGAGACATGTGCAGGTGGTTTGGGGCCTGATCCTGCGTGTCTGGGTTCCTGCCCACAGCCCCAACTCAGGGGAAGCAGCCCCTGAGGCAAGACCTGCTGGAGGAGCCCTGCGCCCCCGCCTGATAGGCGAGTGCACAGCCAGCAGGGAAGCGAGCCTCCTCGGGGGAAGAGGAGGCAGCCCAGCCCCGTCAAGTTGAAAGCCCTGCTTGCACGGAGCTAAGTGCGCCTCCAGTACGGCAGAGCTCTAGCTCTGCTCAGAGCCCCGATCTGGCAGAGTTCCTGGCGCGAGGCTGCTCTGCCGGGGGCTAGCCTTGCCCAGACTTGCCTTGCTTTTAGGCTGCCTCTCCAGGAAGGAGCAGGCAGCAGGAGCCTGGGAGTCGCCACTGGCGCCTTTCTTGCCTCAGCTCCAATCCTGCCTTGCCTTTGCACTTAGGTCCCAGTCCTCCTTAAGGAGAGCTTAGGGCTGGTGGGTTGCACACTGCCAAGGGCTCCAGCAGTGAGAATTCTGTCAGAGGGAAGGGAAGGGCAACTGCAGGGCTCCTCCAGCGGTTGCTTGGCCGCCCAGATTCAGCGCCACACGGAGAGCACCAGGCTCCCAGGTCCCCTGGCTGGGGTTTTCAGCCCCGCACACACGGAGGCTGATTCCTTGGGTGCCCAGAAAGTGTATGACAGACGTAGGTTCCCTAGCACTCTCCTCCCCAGCAGAGACATGTGCAGGTGTTTGGGGCCTGATCCTGCGTGTCTGGGTTCCTGCCCACAGCCCCAACTCAGGGGAAGCAGCCCCTGAGGCAAGACCTGCTGGAGGAGCCCTGCGCCCCCGCCTGATAGGCGAGTGCACAGCCAGCAGGGAAGCGAGCCTCCTCGGGGGAAGAGGAGGCAGCAAGTCCCCGTCAAGCTGAAATCCCTGCTTACACGAAGCTAAGTGCGACTCCAGTACGGCAGATCTCTAGCTCTGTTCAGAGGCCCGATCTGGCAGAGTTCCTGGCACCAAGATGCTCTGCCATAGGCGAGCCTTGCGCAGACTTGCCTTGCTTTAAGGCTCCCTCCCCAGGAAGGAGCAGGCTGTGTGAGGCTCGGAAACGCCACTGGCGCCTTCCTGGCTTCAGCTCTACCCCTGCCTTGCCTTTGCACTTAGGTCCCAAGCGTCCTTGAGGAGGGCTTAGGGGCTGGTGGGTTGCACACTGCCAAGGGCTCCAGCAGTGAAAGCTCTGTCAGAGGGAAGCGAAGGGCAACAGCAGGGCTCCTTCAGCGGTTCCTTGGCCGCCCAGACAAAGCTCCGCACGGAGAGCACCAGGTTCCAAGGGCCCCTGGCTGGGTTTTGCATCCCCACACTCCCAGAGGCTGACTCCGTGGGTGCCTAGAAAGTGTGTGAGAGACGTAGGTTCCCTAGCACTCTCCTCCCCAGCAGAGACATGTGCAGGTGGTTGGGGCCTTATCCTGCGTGTCTGGGTTCCGCCCACAGCCTCAACTCAGGGGAAGCAGCCCCTGAGGCAAGACCTGCTGGAGGAGCCCTGCGCGCCCGCCTGATAGGCGAGAGCACAGCCAGCAGTGTAGCGAGCCTCCTCGGGAGAAGAGGAGGCAGCCGAGCCCAGTCAAGAGGAAAGCCCTGCTTGCACGGAGCTAAGTGGCCTCCAGTACGGCAGAGCTCTAGCTCTGCTCAGAGCCCCGATCTGGCAGAGTTTCTGGCGCGAGGCTGCTCGGCCGGGGGCTCGCCTTGCCCAGACTTGCCTTGCTTTTAGGCTCCCTCCCCAGGAAGGAGCTGTCTGAGCGAGCCTGGGAGACGCCACTGGTGCCTTCCTTGCCTCAGCTCCAATCCTGCCTTGCCTTTGCACATAGGTGCCAGGCGTCGTTGGGGAGGGCTTAGGGGTGGTGGGTTGCACACTGCCAAGGGCTTCAGCAGTGAGAGCTCTGTCAGAGGGAAGGGAAGGGCAACTGCAGGGCTCCTCCAGCGGTTTCTAGGCCGCCTAGAATCAGCGCCGCACCGAGAGCACCAGGCTCCCAGGGCCCCTGGCTGGGGTTTTCAGCCCCGCACACACGGAGGCTGATTCCTTGGGTGCCCAGAAAGTGTATGACAGACGTAGGTTCCCTAGCACTCTCCTCCCCAGCAGAGACATGTGCAGGTGGTTGGGGCCTGATCCTGCGTGTCTGGGTTCCTGCCCACAGCCCCAACTCAGGGGAAGCAGCCCCTGAGGCAAGACCTGCTGGAGGAGCCCTGCGCCCCCGCCTGATAGGCGAGTGCACAGCCAGCAGGGAAGCGAGCCTCCTCGGGGGAAGAGGAGGCAGCCCAGCCCCGTCAAGTTGAAAGCCCTGCTTGCACGGAGCTAAGTGCGCCTCCAGTACGGCAGAGCTCTAGCTCTGCTCAGAGCCCGATCTGGCAGAGTTCCTGGCGCGAGGCTGCTCTGCCGGGGCTAGCCTTGCCCAGACTTGCCTTGCTTTTAGGCTGCCTCTCCAGGAAGGAGCAGGCAGCAGGAGCCTGGGAGTCGCCACTGGCGCCTTTCTTGCCTCAGCTCCAATCCTGCCTTGCCTTTGCACTTAGGTCCCAGTCCTCCTTAAGGAGAGCTTAGGGGCTGGTGGGTTGCACACTGCCAAGGGCTCCAGCAGTGAGAATTCTGTCAGAGGGAAGGAAGGGCAACTGCAGGGCTCCTCCAGCGGTTGCTTGGCCGCCCAGATTCAGCGCCACACGGAGAGCACCAGGCTCCCAGGTCCCCTGGCTGGGGGTTTTCAGCCCCGCACACACGGAGGCTGATTCCTTGGGTGCCCAGAAAGTGTATGACAGACGTAGGTTCCCTAGCACTCTCCTCCCCAGCAGAGACATGTGCAGGTGTTTGGGGCCTGATCCTGCGTGTCTGGGTTCCTGCCCACAGCCCCAACTCAGGGGAAGCAGCCCCTGAGGCAAGACCTGCTGGAGGAGCCCTGCGCCCCGCCTGATAGGCGAGTGCACAGCCAGCAGGGAAGCGAGCCTCCTCGGGGAAGAGGAGGCAGCAAGTCCCCGTCAAGCTGAAATCCCTGCTTACACGAAGCTAAGTGCGACTCCAGTACGGCAGATCTCTAGCTCTGTTCAGAGGCCCGATCTGGCAGAGTTCCTGGCACCAAGATGCTCTGCCATAGGCGAGCCTTGCGCAGACTTGCCTTGCTTTAAGGCTCCCTCCCCAGGAAGGAGCAGGCTGTGTGAGGCTCGGAAACGCCACTGGCGCCTTCCTGGCTTCAGCTCTACCCCTGCCTTGCCTTTGCACTTAGGTCCCAAGCGTCCTTGAGGAGGGCTTAGGGGCTGGTGGGTTGCACACTGCCAAGGGCTCCAGCAGTGAAAGCTCTGTCAGAGGGAAGCGAAGGCAACAGCAGGGCTCCTTCAGCGGTTCCTTGGCCGCCCAGACAAAGCTCCGCACGGAGAGCACCAGGTTCCAAGGGCCCCTGGCTGGGTTTTGCATCCCCACACTCCCAGAGGCTGACTCCGTGGGTGCCTAGAAAGTGTGTGAGAGACGTAGGTTCCCTAGCACTCTCCTCCCCAGCAGAGACATGTGCAGGTGGTTGGGGCCTGATCCTGCGTGTCTGGGTTCCCGCCCACAGCCCAACTCAGGGGAAGCAGCCCCTGAGGCAAGACCTGCTGGAGGAGCCCTGCGCCCCGCCTGATAGGCGAGAGCACAGCCAGCAGGGAAGCGAGCCTCCTCGGGGGAAGAGGAGGCAGCCCAGCCCGTCAAGTTGAAAGCCCTGCTTGCACGGAGCTAAGTGCGCCTCCAGTACGGCAGAGCTCTAGCTCTGCTCAGAGCCCCGATCTGGCAGAGTTCCTGGCGCGAGGCTGCTCTGCCGGGGGCTAGCCTTGCCCAGACTTGCCTTGCTTTTAGGCTGCCTCTCCAGGAAGGAGCAGGCAGCGAGCCTGGGAGTCGCCACTGGCGCCTTTCTTGCCTCAGCTCCAATCCTGCCTTGCCTTTGCACTTAGGTCCCAGCTCCTTAAGGAGAGCTTAGGGGGCTGGTGGGTTGCACACTGCCAAGGGCTCCAGCAGTGAGAATTCTGTCTGAGGGAAGGGAAGGGCAACTGCAGGCTCCTCCAGCGGTTGCTTGGCCGCCCAGATTCAGCGCCACACGGAGAGCACCAGGCTCCCAGGGCCCCTGGCTGGGGTTTTCAGCCCCGCACACACGGAGGCTGATTCTTGGGTGCCCAGAAAGTGTATGACAGACGTAGGTTCCCTAGCACTCTCCTCCCCAGCAGAGACATGTGCAGGTGTTTGGGGCCTGATCCTGCGTGTCTGGGTTCCTGCCCACAGCCCCAACTCAGGGGAAGCAGCCCCTGAGGCAAGACCTGCTGGAGGAGCCCTGCGCCCCCGCCTGATAGGCGAGTGCACAGCCAGCAGGGAAGCGAGCCTCCTCGGGGAAGAGGAGGCAGCAAGTCCCCGTCAAGCTGAAATCCCTGCTTACACGAAGCTAAGTGCGCCTCCAGTACGGCAGATCTCTAGCTCTGTTCAGAGGCCCGATCTGGCAGAGTTCCTGCACCAAGATGCTCTGCCATAGGCGAGCCTTGCGCAGACTTGCCTTGCTTTAAGGCTCCCTCCCCAGGAAGGAGCAGGCTGTGTGAGGCTCGAAAACGCCACTGGCGCCTTCCTGGCTTCAGCTCTACCCCTGCCTTGCCTTTGCACTTAGGTCCCAAGCGTCCTTGAGGAGGGCTTAGGGGCTGGTGGGTTGCACACTGCCAAGGGCTCCAGCAGTGAAAGCTCTGTCAGAGGGAAGCGAAGGGCAACAGCAGGGCTCCTTCAGCGGTTCCTTGGCCGCCCAGACAAAGCTCCGCACGGAGAGCACCAGGTTCCAAGGGCCCCTGGCTGGGTTTTGCATCCCCACACTCCCAGAGGCTGACTCCGTGGGTGCCTAGAAAGTGTGTGAGAGACGTAGGTTCCCTAGCACTCTCCTCCCCAGCAGAGACATGTGCAGGTGGTTGGGGCCTTATCCTGCGAGTCTGGTTTCCCGCCCACAGCCTCAACTCAGGGGAAGCAGCCCCTGAGGCAAGACCTGCTGGAGGAGCCCTGCGCGCCCGCCTGATAGGCGAGAGCACAGCCAGCAGTGTAGCGAGCCTCCTCGGAGAAGGAGGCCAGCCAGTCAAGAGGAAAGCCCTGCTTGCACCAGCTAAGTGGGCCTCCAGTACGGCAGAGCTCTAGCTCTGCTCAGAGCCCCGATCTGGCAGAGTTTCTGGCGCGAGGCTGCTCGCCGGGGCTCGCCTTGCCCAGACTTGCCTTGCTTTTAGGCTCCCTCCCCAGGAAGGAGCTGTCTGAGCGAGCCTGGGAGACGCCACTGGTGCCTTCCTTGCCTCAGCTCCAATCCTGCCTTGCCTTTGCACATAGGTGCCAGGCGTCGTTGGGGAGGGCTTAGGGGTGGTGGGTTGCACACTGCCAAGGGCTTCAGCAGTGAGAACTTCTTCAGAGGGAAGGTAAGGGCAACTGCAGGGCTCCTCCAGCGGTTT
>NW_017213120.1:0-15923 GCF_001704415.2 Capra hircus | reverse complement strand
CCATGATCTTCGTTTTCTGAATGTTGAGCTTCAAGCCAACTTTTTCACTCTCCTCTCACTTTCATCAAGAGGATTTTGAGTTCCTCTTCACTTTCTGCCATAAGGGTGGTGTCATCTGCACATCTGAGGTTATTGATATTTCTCCCAGTAATCTTGATTGCAGCTCATGCTTCTTCCAGTCCAGCGTTCTCATGATTTACTCTGCATATAAGTTAAATACACAGGGTGACAATATACAGCCTTGACATACTCCTTTTCCTATTTGGAATCAGTCTGTTGTTCCATGTCCAGTTCTAACTGTTGCTTCCTGACCTGCATACAGGTTTCTCAGGAGGCAGGTCAGGTGGTCTGGTATTCCCATCTCTTTCAGAATTTTCCACAGTTTATTGTGATCCACACAGTCAAAAGCTTTGGCACAGTCAAATAAAGCAGAAATAGATGTTTTTCTGGAACATTCTTGCTCTTTCCATGATCCAGCAGATGTTGGCAATTTGATCCCTGGTTCCTCTGCCTTTTCCAAAACCAGCTTGAATGTCAGGAAGTTCATGGTTCACGTATTGCTGAAGCCTGGCTTGGAGAATTTTGAGCATTACCTTACTAGTGTGTGAGATGAATGCAATTGCATGGTAGTTTGAGCATTCTTTGGCATTGCCTTTCTTTGGGATTGGAATGAAAACACATTTTCCAGTTCTGTGGCCACTGCTGACTTTTCCAAATTTGCTGGCATATTGAGTGCAGCACTTTCACAGCATCATCTTCAGGATTGAAATAGCTCAGCTGGAATTCCATCACCTCCACTAGCTTTGTTCATAGTGATGTTTTCTAAGCCCACTTGACTTCACATTCCAGGATGTCTGGCTCTAGGTGATGATCACACATCGTGATTATCTTGGCCGTGATGATCATTTTTGTACACTTTTCTGTGAAGGTCCAATGAGAACAGAGATAATTTTTAAACAGGAAACTTTAACATAAAGAATAATGAGCTAAAACAGGCGAGTGGAGTAATGAGGTACTGGCAAACAAGTAGTAAAAAAAAAAAAGTCTAAATAGGGAATAGTAGTCATTGTGTGTGTACATGCTCAGTTGCTCAGTCGTATCCAAACTCTTTGTAACCCCATGGACTATAGCCACCAGGCTCCTCTGTCCATGGATTTCCCAGGCACGAATACTGGAGTGGGTCGCCATTTCTTACTTCAGAGGATCTTCCTGACCCAGGGATCGAACCCATGTCTCCTGTATCTCTTCTGCATTGGCAGGTAGATTTTTTATCACCAAGATACCTAGGAAGCCTTAACAGTCCTTCAGAACAACCAACATCCCTAGGGCTGAAATAGAGCTCCCAAGGAAGAGTCACCCCTGCCCTGTGACTGAAATCCAGACCTTAGTGAAGAAGGCATGGTTTTAGCTCACTGATGACAAACTAGTCTCTATGGTACATGAGTGCCTGTAAGCTAAATCATTTCAGTCGTGTCTGACTGTTTGTGACACTGTGGACTATATATAGCCCACCAGGCTCCTCAGTTCATGAGATTTCCCAGGCAAGAATACAGCAGTGGTGCCATGCCTCTTCCCCAGGGGATCTTCCTGGCCCAGGGATTGAAGAAACATCACCTGCACGGGCAAGCGGGTTCATCACCACAGTGCCACCTAGAAGCCTAGTCACTGTGGTCCACATAAGTAAAAGTTGATAGAAATCTACCTCTCAGGGAAAACCAATCACAGAGTCATGTCTCCCTAGGGGTACTCCCTATAAACCTGCTGAGGGAGAACTGGGAGAATCTGCTGGCAAGAGAGAGCTGGAACACCACATGCAGGAGCAGGAACGAGAGAAGCCTGGCCTCCTTCCGGAGCTTGCTGCAGGAGAGAGCCCCAACACCAGGCACTAGGGAAGCAGTGCACACTACAAGGGCCAGATGCTTGAAGTTGTTTCACAGCTCAGTTTTCATTTTTTAAATTCTCTTTCTCTCCATTTCATTTTCAGTAATCTCGATTGCTACTTGTTCAAGTTCACCAATCTTTTCTTCTACAATATTTATCTTCCATTAATCCCATTTAGTATATTTTTCATCTTACACATTCTACTTTCATTTAGAAGTTCAGTTTGGGCTTTTTAAATGTCTTCCATGCCTTGATGACTTTTGAACATAGGGAATACAGGACTTTAACGTTCTTGTCTATTAAGGCCTATCATCTATGTCATGTCTGAGTCAGTATTGATTGATTTTTCTCCTCATTTTTGGTTGTGTGTTCTTGTTGCTTTGCTTGCCTGGTGATATTATTGGATTATTATGAATTTCACATTTCTAGGTGTTAAAAATATTTGTTTTCCATAAATATTTTTGAGCTTCGTTCTGGAAACACAGTTAAGAAACTTGGAAACAAGTCTCCTGCAATTGTGTTATACTTTCATAATTTAAAACATAAAAAGGAAAAAAAAGAAAGCACTAGGGAAGAAAAAAGATACTTAGAAACAGTTTGATCCTTTACATATGAGACAGATCGGTGTTTAATATAGGCCAATGTTAGTCTCCCAACTAAGACAAAACCCTTCAAAATACTCAGACCTTAAGCCTCATGAATTATGAGATTTTCTGCTCTAGCTAGTGAACCATAAACCCTGCCCTGGGTGAACACTGGAGATGTTTCCATTTCACTCCTTCCACATGGTTCTTTCCTGGCATGCACTGATTCATACCCAGCTGTAGACCTGAGTTGGACTGTCAACTGTTCACTGAAGTCATCTGTTTCTGTTCAGTGTTCTCCTCCTGAGTACTGTTCCCTGAAAACTCTACGTCCTCTGGCCTCCCTGAACCTCTAGCTCTGTCTCTTCAAATCAAGGGCACTGCTGGGCTCCACCTGTGTTCTCCCTGTCTGTGTGTGTCCTGTAAACTCTCTCCAGGCAGTGAACAGGGCAATCACTGTCCTTCATTGCTTGATATCCAGTGCTTTGTAAACCGTCATCTGATAAGAGTTGCTTTTTAGTTCCTTCAGGCAGGATTATGAAGTCAGGCCCTGTTTTTCTATCTTGGTCAGAAACCACACATCCCAATATATCCTTTCTTAAAATAAAAACATCTGCATGGTAAAACCCAAGTCCTCAATCAACCAACATTTAATAAATTAGATTAAAGCAGCATTAAGAAAAAGATTGTGCTGAAATGAGACCCAGAATTAGATATTCACTCATGTATGTTTCCAGGGGTCCAGAAAGATGAACACCAGTATTAAAGATGACACTGGTGTGGGAGGTGAGATAGTGGCTGCACCAGAAACCTCAGGTACATCTCAAATCTTCTTGACTTGACTCATTCCAACACAGTCTTCGCCATTTCACAGCTCAAAACTGACAATGTGTTGTTGTAGGACTAACCTACAGGCCTCTTCCTTCCTGCTCAAGGGCTTCTGTGATGCCACAGCAGGGACTACTGCCAGAAGCCTGCCCAGTACCCATACATGTGCAACCTGAAAGGAACTATGGAGAAATCCCTTCCTTGTCTTTCGCTGAGCAGATGTTTCTATGGCATCTCCCACAGTAGTTTTCAGGAGGTTCTGCTGAATTTCATGCCAATTGCCTATAGCAATGGCCAGCTTAGAAACAGATTCTTACCTTGGCCTTCTCTCACTTCCCATTTTGCTCCCTGTGGCAGACTGAGCCATTGGCCTCAATTCTTCACTTGTCTTTAGTAGTTTTTTTATATTCACATTCATTGCTGGTACTCCTGGTGGGCAGATTATACTTTTCCACACTATGATTTTTCAACTTGGCTATCTGACTTGGTTTGGCCAGGGGATTCTGGTGAGCAGGACACACGTAGAAGCTTGAAATATTCCCTCTTGGGCTCCAGCCATCCCATGTGGAGAAGCATTTACCCCACTTCCCTTTCAACTCAGGTCCTAGAATGAGTTATGTGAAGGAGAACTATCCCAACTGGCCCAAATGATCCAATGATACATGAGCAACAAAATAAACGCTGTAGGCCATTGGAGCTCTGTAGTTGTTAAAATGCTATAAAAGCTGGATGACATCAAAAGTGGTATCTACAAGTAGGGGGCTTGCTGGGACACAGCCTAAAATATGTGGCATTGATTTTAAGATGGATAGAAGGCAACAAAGATACTGCCTTAGGACCCATGGCTGGTGATAATGGTGTAAGGATATTTTAGGGGATCACAGCCTGACAAGATCAAGGCAAAACCTTATACCTCAGGGATGAAGTTCTGGGTCAGTCTAACAGATAAGCAACTTAGACCAGCCAAACTACTCATCAGACATATAGGAAGTATAGAATGGGAGGTGAAGGAGTGAAGACTAATTGTTTCACTTGTTCTAAGTCTCTGCAGATATTTAAATGGTAAATGGACAAGATTGAACACCTCTTATGTATTGTTTTAAATCCTGGCCTTAACTCATTCCAGACCTTGCTAACAGCAACTAGTTCTGGGGCTAAGACCAAGTTTGTGAGCAAGTAAATTGATAGCGCCTCACCTTGGCCTATGGCATGTACTGTCCTGACTTCTTACCTCAGGGCCTCCCCGATGTCATCATATGAAAATTTAGTGGTTTACTCACTTGATACTCATATGCAAATGACCCAGAAGTTCAGGGGAGTTACTGCCCAGAGACCACACTAAACTAGCTGGGGACAGATCTTACTTAGAAAGTCCTGTGGGACTGCACCATCAGATGTTGCTAGCAGCAGGTAAGTAAGTTACCCTTATAACAGCCTTCCCTCCTTCACTGCATAGCACCCCACCCCTTACTCCTCCCAAGATCACATTCCAAGGAAGCTGTCTATACACCTGATACAAATAAATGAATCACTGAAAAACGCTCTGATGCTGGGAAAAATTGAGGGCAAGAGGATGAGATGGTTGGATGACATCACTGACTCAAAGGACATGAGTTTGAGGGAACTCTGGGAGATAGTGATGGACAGAGAAGCCTGGCATGCTGCAGTTCACGGGGGTCACAAAGAGTCAGACACAACCGAGAGACCGAACAACAACAAGAACACAGACTTTATCTGAGATTCTGCTTTGAAGAGAACCCAGGTCAAGACTGTTTCACAACTGAAGAATGCTTAGCGCCAGTGACTGAACTACCAAAGCCTCTGAGAAGTATGTATATTCACTCATTCATTTAGTCACTCAACACAAAGGCTACTATGTCTCTGACACAGTTGTAAATAGACTGCTCTTATCAAACATACATTCTAGTAACAGAGGTCAGCAATAAACATGTATATTATGCCAAGTAGTGTTAAATGCTAAGAAGAAAAATAAAGCACAGTAGTAAGAGACAGAGAAAGATGGAGATTGATTTTTTCAAGTGTGCTCATTAGGTCCTCTTTAATAAGGTCACATTTGAGCAGAGAAGTGAAGGAAGGGAAAAAACTGGTCATGAATCTGTATAGGTGAAACACATTCTAAGAAGACAGCCTGGTAAGTGAAAAGGCTCTGAGGTAGAGACGTGTGTGACAAAGAAAGAAAGAAAACAGAAAGAAAGCTAGTGAGTCTGGCTGAGAAGACTCAGCAAAGAGGAAAGTGAAAGGAGGTAAGTGAGAAAAGATGGTGCAGGGCCATATTGCATAGGACCTTTAGAGGCGTTTGGGGCTTCCCTTGTGGCTCAGTTGGTAAAGTATCTGCCTACAATGTGGGAGACCCGGGTTCGATCCCTGGGTCAGGAAGATCCTCTGAATAAGGAAATGGCAACCCACTCCAGTACTCTTGCCTGGAAAATCCCATGGATGGAGGAGCCTGGTAGGCTACAGTCTATGGGGTCACAAAGAGTCGGACACAACTGAGCGACTTTCACTCACTCTCTCACTTAGAGGGTTTTAGGGGAAGGTTTGGAGTACAAGGATGCTATTTAGAAGGAAGAAATAGGAGGATGCTGTCAGAAGGCCATGGCAATAACGTACATAAATGAGGATGGAAAACTGCTCTGTGGCATCAGTGGCAGAGCTGGTAGGAGGTAGTTGAATTCTGGAAACATTGAAATATGGAACAATCTGGATTTCTCAGTGGCTTGGATGTGGGTTTTGAAAGAAGGAAATCAGTCATGAACCTTCTCTGATTTTTGGCTAGAAGAAACTTAAAAAGTAGAGTTATCTTTTAGTGAGACAGGTAATTTCATTTTATAAGCTCAGACAGGCAACAGGCAAGGAACAGATGGTGTTCTTCTCACCCTGTGCGCGCCTTCAGCTATTATCTTTCTCTTCCCTCACCTATCCTAACAAGGCCTGCCCTCAAGGAAACTGTTTTACCAGAACCTAACTTACTTAGGGGAAGGAAACTACCCAATTCAGACTCACTAAAAGCCCAAGAGTCATAGGATTATAGATGCTTTCTCTCACCCTCATCTTTCACCACGTCAACAGGGCTTCTTTATCATAGTAGGGGATTAAAGCTATAAGTACTCCAAGATCCAGACTCTGTTTAAGATATCTCCAGTGGTACCCAAGGGAAACAGAGAAGACAAAACCAAGGACCTTAGGGGAAATTTTAATCTCTGCCTCCACAGCTACAACTAATAATAAACACACCCTCACCACTAGCCGGATTATGTCTGGCATTCAACAGAAAATTATAAGACATGCCAAAAGACCAAAAAAAAAAAAAAAAAAAAAAAAAGTTTGAAGAGTCTAAGCAAGCATCAGAAAGCAGATTTAGATATAGCAGAGATGCTGGAATTATGATACCAGGAACTTAAAATAACCTTGATTAAAGGTTATAACAGAAAAAGTAAACAACAGGCAAAACGAAATGAATATTATAAGCAGGGAGATGTAACGTATAAGAAAGAACCAAAAGGAAATGCTAAGCAAAAGTCCTATAACAGAAATGAAGACTGCCTTTGATGGGCTCATCAATAGACTCAACACGGCTAAGGAAATGTAAATCAGACCATGCGCTTCTCAGTTTGAAATTATTCAATGGTTTTCCTCACTAAGAATAAAAGTGGAAGGCTTACAGTGGCCTGTAAGGCATACAGGATTTTTCCCCACTCCACACCTTATATCTCTGCTTCATCCCCTATTTTCTGCTCCTCACCTATTCACTCCACTTCACTGTCCTTCTTGCTGTTTCTCAAACATGCCAGGGATAGCTCAACATTGAATGTTACTACCTCTGCCTGGAATGTTCATCCCCCTGATATCTGCACAGTCATCCCTTCTCCTCATTTTAATATGCTGCACAATGTACTCACTAATTTTGTTTAGCATTTATTGTCTTTGTCTTTCACAAATCCCCTGCTAAAGCCACCTGCTCTAGTATATAAATTCCACTAGAGAATAGATTTGTATTTATCTCTTTTGTTCTTTGATGCATTTCAAGAACCTAAAATAATGTGCGGCATGTAGTAGAGGCATAATACAAACATTTAACTAAAAGAGTAATGTATCAGAGCAACTAAAGATATCAAGCAAATATTAATAGAACAAAGTAGAGAAAGAGATAGCAATACAGCAATAGCAGAAGATGTCAATACCCCATTTCCAAGAATGGATAGATCATCCAGACCCAAAATCAATAAGAAATCAGTAGACATAAACAATACTGTAGATAAAATAGACCTAAAAGACATATATAGAACATTCCGTCCAATAGCAATGGAATATATATTCTTTTCAAGTGTATATGGGACATTCTCCAGGATGGATCATATGTTAGCCCCTAAAACAAATCTTAACAAATTTAAGAAGACAGAGATCATGCCAAGTATGTTTTATCACCACAACTGTATGAAAGCAGAAATCAATAACAGGAGGGAAAACATTCCTGAAAAACCAATAGGTGAGAGAAAAACTCAGAAGTCAAAAAGGAAATTAAAAATATCTGGAGACAAATGAAAAGGAACATAGAACTTACCAAAACTTATGATATGAAGCAAAAGCAGTTCTAAGATGGACGTTTATAGCAATAAACACCTTTCCTAAGAAAAGAAGAAAGAGCTTAAAGAAACAACCTATTTTCACATCTCAAGAAACTAGAAAAACAACAAACTAAATGTACATTTAGCACAAGGAAGGAAATAAGAATGATCAGAGAAGAAACAAAATAGAGATGAGAAAAACAGTAAAGTAGATTAATGAAAATAAGACACAATGTTCTGAAAAGATAAACAAAACTGACAGACTTTGGGCTAGATTGAGAAAAACAGAGCGAGATCCAAATAAATAAAAGTACAAGCATACTTCAGAGATATTGCAGATTTGACTGCAAAGCAGATATTTATGTTTATCTATGACTGATTCATGTTGAGGCCTGAGAAAAAACAACAAAATTCTGTAAAGCAATTATTCTTCGATTAAAAAATGAATAAATTTTTTAAAAAGCATGTTTACACTGGCTGCTGCTGCTGCTAAAATCACTTCAGTCGTGTCCGACTCTGTGTGACCCCATAGATGGCAGCCCACCAGGCTCCCCCATCCCTGGGATTCTCCAAGCAAGAACACTGGAGTGGGTTGCCATTTCCTTCTCCAATGCATGAAAGTGAAAAGTGAAAGTGAAGTCGCTCAGTCGTGTCCGACTCTTAGTGACCCATGGACTGCAGCCTACCGGGCTCCTCTGTCCATGGGATTTTCCAGGCAAGAGTACTGGAGTGGAGTGCCATTGCCTTCTCCGATGTTTACACTACAGTCTACTAACTGTGCAATAGCATTATGTCTTAAAAAGTAATGCATATACTTTAATTTTTAAAAGCACTATATAGTTAAAAAGTGATAATTATCATCTGAGCCTTCAGCAAGTTATAATCTTTTTGCTAGTGGAGGGTCTTACCTCAATGTTGATGGCTGTTGACTGATCAGGTTGGTGGTTGCTGAGGGTGGGGACTGCGGTGATTTTTTTTTTTTTTTTTTAAGTAAGACAGTGACGTTTGCCACATCAATTAACTCTTCCTTTCACTTGAATGTTTAGAGGCCACTGTTAGGGTCATGGAGAAGGAAATGGCAACCCACTCCAGTACTATTGTCTGGAAAATCTCATGGATAGGGAGCTTATTAGGCTACAGTCCATGAGGTCACAAAGAGTCAGACACGACTGAGCGACTTCACTCACTCACTGTAGGGTCATTAATTGGTCTGATTTCAATATTCTCTTGGGGAATAGGGAGTCTGAGGAGAGGGAGAGAGATGGAGGAACAGCCAGTCAGTGAGGCAGTCAGAACTCACACATTTATTAAGTTCATCATCTTACATGAACATGGTTTGTGATACCCTAAAACAATTATAATAGTCACATTAAAGATCACTGATCACAGATCACCATAACAAATATAATGTTAATCAAACAGTTTGCAATCTTGTGGGAATTACCAAAATGTGACACAGGGACCCAAAGAGAGCAGATGTTAATGGAAAAATGTCAAGAAAAGGCTTGCTTGATACAGATTTTCCACAAACCTTCAATCTGTATAAAAGAAAACAAAACCAGTACCTATGCAGTGAAATAAAATGAAGAATGCCTGTATAAATAAAGAGAAGACCTTACAACTGACATCAAAGAAATACAAACGGTCACAGAGACTACCATGAATACTTCTATAACAACAAGCTGGATAACCTAGGTCAAATGGTAAGTTCCTAGAAACACACAACCTAATTTCTTCTGAATTATGAAGAAACAGAAAATCTGAACAGACCAATCATACTAAGAGACTGAACCAGTAATCAAAAAATTCCCAACAAATAAAAGCCCGGGACCTGCTGGCGTCACTGATAAATTTTACCAAACATTTAAAGAAGAATTAATGCCAATGCTTCTCAAACTCTCTCAAAAATTGAAGAGAAGGGAACACTACCAAACTCATTTTACAATAGAAGTTTCACTCACTTACCAAATTATAAGAAAACAAAACTACAGACTAATATCCCTGATGAACACAGATGCAAAAGATGACAAGTGTTGGTGAAGCTGTGCAGGAAAAGGAACGCTGTACAACTGTTGGTGGGAATGTATAGAAAGTATGATGATTTCTCAAAAAGCTAAAAGTAGGGTTACCAATCTCACTTCTAGGTATTTATGTGGAAGAAATGAGCTTCTGCACAACAAAGGAAACTATAAGCAAGGTGAAAAGACAGCCCTCAGAATGGGAGAAAATAATAGCAAATGAAGCAACTGACAAACAACTAATCTCAAAAATATACAAGCAACTCCTGCAGCTCAATTCCAGAAAGATAAACGACACAATCAAAAAATGGACCAAAGAACTAAACAGACATTTTTCCAAAGAAGACATACAGATGGCTAACAAATACATGAAAAGATGCTCAACATCATTCATTACCAGAGAAAGGCAAATCAAAACCACAATGAGGTACCATTTCACGCCAGTCAGAATGGCTGCGATCCAAAAGTCTACAAGCAATAAATGCTGGAGAGGGTGTGGAGAATAGGGAACCCTCTTACACTGTTGGTGGGAATGTAAACTAGTACAGCCACTATGGAGAACAGTGTCGACATTCCCTTAAAAACTGGAAATAGAACTGCCTTATGACCCAGCAATCCCACTGCTGGGCATACATACCGAGGAAACCAGAATTGAAAGAGACACGTGCACCCCAGTGTTCATTGCAGCACTGTTTATAATAGCCAGGACATGGAAGCAACCTAGATGTCCATCGGCAGAAGAATGGATAAGAAAGCTGTGGTACATATACAATGGAGTATTCAGTTCAGTTCAGTTCAGTTGCTCAGTCGTGTCCAGCTCTTTGCCACCCCATGAATCGCAGCATGCCAGGCCTCCTTGTCCATCACCAACTCCCGGAGTTCACTCAGACTCATGTCCATCGAGTCCGTGATGCCATCCAGCCATCTCATCCTCTGTCATCCCTTCTCCTCCTGCCCCCAATCCCTCCAGCATCAGAGTCTTTTCCAATGAGTCAACTCTTCACATGAGGTGGCCAAAGTACTGGAGTTTCAGCTTTAGCATCATTCCTTCCAAAGAAATCCCAGGGCTGATCTCCTCCAGAATGGACTGGTTGGATCTCCTTGCAGTCCAAGGGACTCTCAACAGTCTTCTCCAACACCACAGTTCACTCAGCCATTAAAAAGAATACGTTTGAATCAATTCTAATCAGGTGGATGAAACTGGAGCCGATTATACAGAGTGAAGTAAGCCAGAAAGAAAAACACCAATGCAGTATACTAACACATATATATGGAATTTAGAAAGATGATAATGATAACCCTGTATGCGAGACAGCAAAAGAGACACAGATGTATAGAACAGACTTTTGGACTCTGTGGGAGAGGGAGAGGGTGGGATGATTTGGGAGAATGGCATTGAAACGTGTATACTATCACGTAAGAAATGAATCGCCAGTCTAGGTTCGATACAGGATACAGGATGCTTGGGGCTGGTGCACTGGGATGACCCAGAGAGATGATATGGGGAGGGTGGTGGGAGGGGGGTTCAGGATTGGGAACTCATGTACACCCGTGGTGGATTTATGTCAATGTATGGCAAAACCAATACAGTATTGTGAAGTTAAAAAAAAAAAAAAAAAGATAAAAAAAGAGCGCAAAAATAAATAAATAAAAATAAAATAAAAAAGGAATATATCCACTGAATTAGTCAAAATCACAAAAAGCAAGGAAAGGTAGATCACAGAAGGGTGAGAAAAAGCACTAGTACAGAAGTCAACAGAAAGAGAATTGGAAAAAACCATTTTGAGGAATTTGAGGACAAGGATTCCCCCTAACACACACACATCTTATCCATAGGCATCCCTGGCCATAGGCACCAACTTGGCCCAGAATCAGAAATTTGGCCTCATGGAAATAGCAAAGGAAGTGGGTAGTTGGTTTTATGCACCAACAGCTTAACTGGTCATTTTTTAAATAAACTGTTAAAATTATATAGACCTGAGGGAATAGACGTCACCTCCCCCATTTATCTAATATTTGCAGACTGGTGGGTGAGACATTACAATCTGCCATCTCAATACATTCTATGAGGTTAACTGCATGAGTCAGTTGGGAAGACCTTTCCTACCTCTGGTGTTAAGTAAAACTGCGGTGGTGTCTATACTGTCTGAGGTTTAGTGCTGCTGAGAAAAGATCAATATAGAAATAACTCTGACAACACTGCACAAACATAAACCCCCAAAGCAATTTGTTCTAACTCCACAATGGGGGTTTCATGTCATATTTTCACTACCAAATTCAAACAGGAAATTATGTATAAATCAACTCCAGGGACTTCCCTGGCAGTCCAGTGGTTAAGACTCCACACTTCCAATGCAAGGGGTGCAGGTTCAGTCCCTGGTTGGGGAACTAAGATCCCACATACTGTACGGTGCAGCCAAAATGAAATAAAACAAAATAAATAATGAAACATAAATCAACTCTATTATAGAGCTGAGGTCTAGAGACCTAATAGGATAGGGTGAAGGGTAACACTTTTGCAAAATGATTGCACTTCTGCTTTTTAATGTATAGAAGTCATTCCCTGATTTAAAAAAGAACATTGCCATTCAGAGAACAAAAGAGTGTTTTTCTTAATAAGAAATAAAGCAGGAAATATACTGTAGCAGAACAATCTCTGGGCTGGGAATTAGAAGATCTCTCTTCTAATCCTCAATTTACACTCATACACTGTGTCACTGGGGAAGTTGCTCAGCCTATTTAAATCTCATTTCCCTCCTTGTAGGATAAAGATGATTATACCTGACTTGTATATTTCATATTGCAATTATATTCATATTATAATCAACTGAGATTATATTAACATGTTTGGAAAATGTAAATTATACTTGATATTTTTGTATCTTTGCAATATATTCTACACCCAACATTACATTTAATTATGAAACCACAATGAATATACAAGTTATTATTTTATACAGTGTTTAACATTATGAACAGACGTCATGACATGATTCAATAGATCACATGTGACTGGCACATTAATTCCCCACCATATGGAATATAGTCATTTAAGCTGAATTTAAAGAAAATCATATTTTAAGGCATCATTTTTTTTCCTTTCAAAGAAGACATCCAAAGTGGCCTTCAAAAGTACACTAAGCAAGGAATAAATAAATGAAATGAATAAATAAATAAATAAATAGAGGTAGGACAGTCATAAAATTGCTTCAGATTTGCACTTCATGGAACTTTAATGTCACAGAGTGCAGTCATAAGTAGTGAATATATTTTCTCTAGCTATCTACACTGCTGTAAAGACACAGTGAAATATATCTTTATCTTGTTTGATAGCACTTGGTAAATATTGTTCACTTAATAGACATTATAAATTACTCATGGCCATGTAGGAAAAAGAAAGTAGGCCTTTATAACTATGAAGTAATCAAACAGCTATATTTAAAAACTTGGAGGCCATAGTCATAAAGTGTGATTTAACTGAGGATTTTATGGTATACTCATGAACAAGTAAATCAGATTCTGCAGTGTTTACCTCTGATAACTTCTGGTTCCATAACCCATTGCCCAGAAATGGGCTGCTATAATTAACCTCTAATACAGAGATACAATAGGCAACCCACAGATAATAAAAATGATAACAGATTCCCCATATTTTGGTGTCAGTGAGGGGACACTTTTGAACTTCTTTCCTTGATCAAATTTCAGATCTTGAAGGGGGAAAAGGGGAACATCTGAAATATTGTGGACTTTTTCAAAATTCTTATTTATATATAAGAAAATTATTTTTCTGAAAAAAACTGTCAGAAGTTATTCATGGAGCTTAAATATAAACAGATCTTAATCTACTTAGGGTTCCACTATTAAATAAAAATACTTACATTATCTAAGGAATATCCTAAAATAATTGTTGGCAGACTTTTTCCATAAAGTCCACTTAAGAATATTCTAGGCTTTGGGGAAGCCATTCAATCTTTTGTCACAACTACTCAACAGCCACAGACAATACTTAAATGACCAAGCATGGCCAGGTTCCAACAGAACTTCATTTATGGGGCACTGAAATTTGAACTTGCTTTTAAATTTGGCTTTTCATGTACTATGAAATATTCTTTTTTATTTTTACCTACCATTGAAATTTAAAAAGCATTCTAAGCTCTGGTGCTCTATAAAGACAGGAAGCATGCAGGATTTGGCCTGAGAGCTACTGGTTGCTAACTCCTGGTCTAAGATATCACAGAGTGTTACTCCAATGGACAGAGATATTTTTCTCGAAGCCTGTGGGTTTTCTACATTTATTTAATTTTTGGAAGAGAAAGAAAACCTGTGTCCTGCTTCTATTATAAGCACTGATGTTGTAGCCACACGTTCTGGGGAAACAAAACTCACTCAGAAGGACAATGCAGATAGTGGAGTGCAGTTTATTATACCGGCGGGCCCAACGCAGAGTCTCCTCTTACAAAGGACCCCAACCAACTTTTGTGAAAACCTTATTACCCTAAGTGTACTGCTCAAGCCACATCCCCAAATTCCTTAAACCTAGCCTGGAAAGTGTTAAAGGGAGACACAATCAGGTTACAGCCATGATTCCATAATCAAGGGTCAGCTGGTTATACATTGCAGCCTACACCAATGGGTGCATAAAGATTACAAAGGTGATTGGACTACACAGGGGATTAGTACATTCTTTTCGGCAACAGGAAATCTTGGTATAGAATCTGGTGGTTATCAGTCCAGGAGGCCAGTTCAGCCGTAGGTATGTTATCCCTATGGCTACCAGGCACATAGTCCAAAGCTCACTGAAAGTGCAAGATGGAATTTCCTTCTTTTCAAGACGTAGTCAGCTGAGCCTATTCCTTTCTCCCGCACTGATGATGAAATCACCAAATCAGCATGGAAGCTGACTTAACCTATGTGGGGAAAGCAGGTATAAACTACAGTTTACAGAACAATCCCATCACCCCAAAACCTCTCCATGCTATCCAGTTATGGGATTATATCCTCTCCACCCCCAATACACATTCCACTGTTCTATTCTCTATCACTATAGGGTTGTCTTTTTGAGAATATCATAGAAATAGAATCACAGGGTATGTAACCTTTTCAGAATGACTTTTTTCACCAAGCAAAATGCCTTTGAATTCATCCAAGTTTTGTGTGCATCAATTGTTTCTTCCTTTTTATTGCAGAGTCTCCATTATATGAAGGCACTATGGTTTGTTTACCCATTCGCCCACTGAAGGACATTTCCAGTTATGAGTGATTATAAACAGGGCTTCTATAAATATTCATATATAGGAGTTTTTATGTGAACATAAGTTTTCAGTTCACTTGGAAAATTATCTAAAAATAGGATTGCTGGATCAAATGATAAGTGTATGTTTAACTTTACCAGAAATGTGGCTGTACCATTTTGTATTCTATTTATATTCTCACCAGCACTTGGTATTATCAGTTTTTTGTTTTTGAAATTTTAGTCACTGTAACAGGTATGTGATGATTTTTAATTTGCTTTTCTCCAGCTGCTAGTGACATTGGGTATCTTTTCATATTTATCATCCATATTTTCTCTATAAGTGATGTCTGTTTAAGTCTCAAACCAACATTTTTTTTACTTTATTTTACTTCACAATACTGTATTGGTTTTGCCATACATTGACATAAATTCGCCACGGGTGTACATGAGTTCCCAATCCTGAAACCCCTCCCACTCCCACCCCATATCATCTCTCTGGATCTTCCCCGTGAACCAGCCCCAAGCATCCTGTATCCTGTATCGAACATAGACTGGTGCTTCATTTCTTACATGATAGTATACATGTTTTCTGTGCCATTCTCCCAAATCATCCACCCTCTCCCTCTCCCACAGAGTTCAAAAGTCCATTCTATACATCTGTGTCTCTTTTGCTGTCTGCATACAGGGTTATCATTACCATCTTCCTAATTCCATATATATGTGTTAGTATACTGTATTTGGTGTTTTCTTTCTGGCTTACTTCATTCTGTATAATCAGCTCCAGTTTCATCCA
>NW_017213119.1:0-15924 GCF_001704415.2 Capra hircus | reverse complement strand
CCAGTGCTCTGCAAGAACTATAAAGGGAAGCAACGTTCACAATTGTTAATAAGAAAGAAAGGGAAGAAAGAAAGAAAGAGGGGGAGGAAGGAGGGAAGAAAGGAAGGAAATGATGGTGTTTCAGGAGGGCACAAAGCCACATTGATTAGGCCCTTTTAGCAAAGGAATGTAGTTAGTTTTTTTTTTTTCATTTTTATTTTTAGTTTATTTTGCATTACCATACTGTATTGGTGTTGCCATACATTGACATGATTTTTGGAAATTTCTTTATTTTAATGGGAGGCTAATTATTTGACAAAGCTTGGTGGTTTTTGCCATACTTGTGGGGAATCCGCCACGGGTGTACATGTGTTCCCCATCCTGAAGCCCCCCCCCACCTCCCTCCCCATCCCATCCCTCAGGGCCATCCAGTGCACCAGCCCCGAGCACCAGTCTCAGCATCGAACCTGGACTGGCGATCTACTTCTCATATGATAATATACATGTTTCACTGCTATTCTCTCAGATCATCCCACCCTCGCCTTCTCCACAGAGTCCAAAAGACTGTTCTGTACATCTGTGTCTCGCATACAGGGTTATCATCACCATCTTTCTAAATTCCATATATATGTGTTAGTGTACTCTATTGGTGTTTTTCTTTCTGACTTATTTCACTCTGTATAATAGGCTGCAGTTTCATCCACCTCATTAGAACGAATTCAAGTGTACACTTTTTGATGGCTGAGTAGGATTCCACTGTGTATATGTACCACTGCTTTCCTATCGATTCGTCTGCCCCTGGACATCTAGGTTGCTTCCATGGCCTGGCTATTGTAAACAGTGCTGTGATGATCCTTCGGGTACACATGTCTCTTTCCAGTCTGGTTTCCTCAGTGTGTTTGCCCAGCAATGGGATTGTTGGGTCATATGGCAGTTCTAGTTCCAGTTTTTTAAGGAATCTCCACAGTGTTCTCCATAGTGGCTGTGCTAGTTTGCATTCCCACCACAGTGCAGAGAGTTCCCTTCTCGACAGACCCTCTCCAGCATTTATTGCTTGTAGATTTTGTACAGCAGTCAGCCTGACCAGAGCCAGGTGGTACCTCCTTGTGGTTTTGGTTTGCATTTGTCTGATAATGAGTGATGGTGAGCATCTTTTCATGTGTTTTTAGCCATCTCGATGTCTTCTTCGGAGGAACGGAATTTAGAATGGAGCAGTGGGCTCGCACAGGTGGGCAAGGGGATTAGCCCACATCCCCTGCAGGCATACTGGGTCATTGCCCACGAAGACTTTTATTACAAAAATAAAGCCAAGTAAATGCTGGTTCTGTTTGATTACCATCCCCATCCTCCAGTATTCTAAGATAATGTCATTAATTAAATACTTTTACTCGGCAAACCAAATTTTGTTGGCTTAAGTTTTAAACATTTGTTGTCATAGATGTCAGGTTTTAATATTTTATGTGTGATTCACAAGGGACAAAGATTCACTGTAGATATATACAAATGCACACACATATGTGTGTATATACATATAAATGCACACTCATAAGTGTGTATATTTATATATATTTTCATATATATATATATACATATATAGTCATACAGCCACAGTTTTAGTAGTTACCTTTAAGAATTCATTGTCTTCTGTGAGGGAGTTCTTGAAGAGAAGGCCCTGTTAAACCATTGTCACCAACACAGCCTGCCATGGTTACCACCGCTCCATTCCACAGAGCATCCTGAATGTTTGCAAGGCCTTGAGATCACTTCCTGCACAGCCTGGAGTCCCCTAGGGAACGTACTAATACACACCTCACATTCAAACAGTCGATTCTAAACACACAGTGATACACAGACATTGTCAAGGTAAAGACACACAATGTGCTTTTATTTAGGTCTAAATCAGTTAAACAAAGTATTCACTGCAAGGTACAAACTTTTTTAGCTTGAAAAGAGCAACATCGTCTTGTATTTGCACATCGAATATCTTGCGGAATTTGAAACCTAGGTTTTAAATGAAATTCATTCTTAATTGTCAGTTATTTTGAGACTATGGAAGAAAGAAAATAACCTCCGTTAATTGGGGCTGCTTAAGCTGTATCTTTTGGCAGAGTTTTTTTCAAATTCCCTTACACTTTTACAGTCATCAATAGATATAAGAGACCAGCCTTTGGAGGAGACACACCCTCCCTGCCCTGTGACCCATCGAACTTGACTTAGAGAGATGAGGATGGCAGGTGAGTTTGGAGGCCTCCTTAGGGGAATGATAAATGCCTCATTTCTCCCACCAAAACATCTAAATTGCTCCCCATCCTCGGCTAGAGGTGTCAGGATGGGGCTTTGTGATGTCAAGGCTCACCCAGGGCCACCATTGGCTGGGGAAGAGACTTGCTGACCTCATAAAGCACGAGGGTGTGTCTCCCTGAGGAGGGTATATATAGGGGTGCTCAGGGGCCCTGGAGCAGACCACTGGGAGGCCTCAAAATGACTAAGGTGACTGGCAAGCCACACGGCTCCAGAGGAGTTATGAAACACGTGGCTCCTGTTACCCGGGACAACAGGATGAAGACGTCCTCTCAGCTGAGGTCCAAGAAAAATGTCAAGGTGAGCTGAACCCACCCAAACACCTCTGGCCCATTGACCCCACCCCATAAGTCCCCTCCCCTGTGCTTGCCTGGCACATAACCCTTCTCTGCCCACACCCCTTCTCCTGAAGCTGTCGTTCCCATCCAGCTTCAGCCTCTTCCCCAAACCGATGCCATTCTCTACCCCTCTCTTGTTTTCTCCAGGTGGCCAGGGTACCTGTGAGAGTGAATAATCACCTTCAGGCAAAGCTGGACCAAGAAAACTTCTCAGAAACCACCCACCACAAGGAAACTTCCAAAAAATCAGAGGCCCAAAGCTCTGTAGCCGGTGCTCCAAGGTGAAAGAAGAGCTGAATCAGAACGGACCAGAGGAGGTCCCAGAGAGTGTGTAGACCCCTGTCATTTCCAGCAGGAACGGCGGGCAGCCAGGGACCTCAGAGCATGGCTAGAGACCTCAGAAATCTTCGGGGGTCTTGCCGCTGAGGACTGGCCAACAGTACACACGTTGCCTAGTATACCAACTGCATAGGTTCATAAGGAAAATAAAATCAACCTGATGGGAAATTAAGTTTGTTTGGGAGTTTTGTGAGAGTGGGGGGCAGAGAAGGCAGGGCAGGCCTAGATGTGTGAAGAGGGAGGGGAGATGGGGCCTGTGGGGGTTGGAGATGGGACCAGAAGGTCCAGTTTGCCAGGGTGGGGGAACAACTGGTTCTAGACTCAGCTTCAAAGATATACTTGCCATGGGAGAAGAGGAAGAGGACTTGGTGTTTCTCTGCGTGAGTGCAGAACTGGAAACGTGGCTGGGGAGCCGTGTCATGTGTGGAGTGGCAGTGCCATTGGCTAAAAAGGCATAGAAAGCAGGTGCCCCAGAAAGGGAATGGAATATTGACATTTGCAGCCACATGGAAGATATACTATTAAGGAAAATAACTCAGACAGAGATAGACAAATACTCGTATAGTATCACTTAAGAATCTGAAAACTCCACAATGTAGAGAATATCACAAAAATGGAGGCTCACAGCTATAGAGAACAATCTATTGGTTACCAGCGGGGAGGGGGAGAGGGAGGGGCAATACAGAGGTGGGGGAGCGGGAGGCACAGCGTGTTAGGTGGAAGATGAGCCCAAGGATGGACTGTACATCATGGGGAATAGACCCAGTGCTCTGCAAGAACTATAAAGGGAAAGCAAACGTTCACAATTGTATAATAAGAAAGAAAGGGAAAGAAAGAGGGGGGAGGAAGGAGGGAAGAAAGGAAGGAAAATGATGGTGTTTCAGGAGGGCACAAAGCCCACATTGATTAGGCCCCTTTTAGCAAAGGAATGTAGTTAGTTTTTTTTTTTTCATTTTTATTTTTAGTTTATTTTGCATTACCATACTGTATTGGTGTTGCCATACATTGACATGATTTTTGGAAATTTCTTTATTTTAATGGGAGGCTAATTATTTGACAAAGCTTGGTGGTTTTTGCCATACTTGTGGGGAATCCGCCACGGGTGTACATGTGTTCCCCATCCTGAAGCCCCCTCCCACCTCCCTCCCCATCCCATCCCTCAGGGCCATCCCAGTGCACCAGCCCGAGCACCCAGTCTCAGGCATCGAACCTGGACTGGCGATCTACTTCTCATATGATAATATACATGTTTCACTGCTATTCTCTCAGATCATCCCACCCTCGCCTTCTCCCACAGAGTCCAAAAGACTGTTCTGTACATCTGTGTCTCGCATACAGGGTTATCATCACCATCTTTCTAAATTCCATATATATGTGTTAGTGTACTCTATTGGTGTTTTTCTTTCTGACTTATTTCACTCTGTATAATAGGCTGCAGTTTCATCCACCTCATTAGAACGAATTCAAGTGTACACTTTTTGATGGCTGAGTAGGATTCCACTGTGTATATGTACCACTGCTTTCCTATCGATTCGTCTGCCCCTGGACATCTAGGTTGCTTCCATGGCCTGGCTATTGTAAACAGTGCTGTGATGATCCTTCGGGTACACATGTCTCTTTCCAGTCTGGTTTCCTCAGTGTGTTTGCCCAGCAATGGGATTGTTGGGTCATATGGCAGTTCTAGTTCCAGTTTTTTAAGGAATCTCCACAGTGTTCTCCATAGTGGCTGTGCTAGTTTGCATTCCCACCAACAGTGCAAGAGAGTTCCCTTCTCGACACCCTCTCCAGCATTTATTGCTTGTAGAGTTTTTGTACAGCAGTCAGCCTGACCAGAGCCAGGTGGTACCTCCTTGTGGTTTTGGTTTGCATTTGTCTGATAATGAGTGATGGTGAGCATCTTTTCATGTGTTTGTTAGCCATCTCGATGTCTTCTTCGGAGGAACGGAATTTAGAATGGAGCAGTGGGCTCGCACAGGTGGGGCAAGGGGATTAGCCCACATCCCCTGCAGGCAATACTGGGGTCATTGCCCACGAAGACTTTTATTACAAAAATAAAGCCAAGTAAATGCTGGTTCTGTTTTGATTACCATCCCCATCCTCCAGTATTCTAAGATAATGTCATTAATTAAATACTTTTACTCGGCAAACCAAATTTTGTTGGCTTAAGTTTTAAACATTTGTTGTCATAGATGTCAGGTTTTAATATTTTATGTGTGATTCACAAGGGACAAAGATTCACTGTAGATATATACAAATGCACACACATATGTGTGTATATACATATAAATGCACACTCATAAGTGTGTATATTTATATATATATTTTCATATATATATATACATATATAGTCATACAGCCACAGTTTTAGTAGTTACCTTTAAGAATTCATTGTCTTCTGTGAGGGAGTTCTTGAAGAGAAGGCCCTGTTAAACCATTGTCACCAACACAGCCTGCCATGGTTACCACCGCTCCATTCCACAGAGCATCCTGAATGGTTTGCAAGGCCTTGAGATCACTTCCTGCACAGCCTGGAGTCCCCTAGGGAACGTACTAATACACACCTCACATTCAAACAGTCGATTCTAAACACACAGTGATACCACAGACATTGTCAAGGTAAAGACACACAATGTGCTTTTATTTAGGTCTAAATCAGTTAAACAAAGTATTCACTGCAAGGTACAAACTTTTTTAGCTTGAAAAGAGCAACATCGTCTTGTATTTGCACATCGAATATCTTGCGGAATTTGAAACCTAGGTTTTAAATGAAATTCCATTCTTAATTGTCAGTTATTTTGAGACTATGGAAGAAAGAAAATAAACCTCCGTTAATTGGGGCTGCTTAAGCTGTATCTTTTGCAGAGTTTTTTTCAAATTCCCTTACACTTTTACAGTCATCAATAGATATAAGAGACCAGCTTTGGAGGAGACACACCCTCCCTGCCCTGTGACCCATCGAACTTGACTTAGAGAGATGAGGATGGCAGGTGAGTTTGGAGGCCTCCTTAGGGGAATGATAAATGCCTCATTTCTCCCACCAAAACATCTAAATTGCTCCCCATCCTCGGCTAGAGGTGTCAGGATGGGGCTTTGTGATGTCAAGGCTCACCCAGGGCCACCATTGGCTGGGGAAGAGACTTGCTGACCTCATAAAGCACGAGGGTGTGTCTCCCTGAGGAGGGGTATATATAGGGGTGCTCAGGGGCCCTGGAGCAGACCACTGGGAGGCCTCAAAATGACTAAGGTGACTGGCAAGCCACACGGCTCCAGAGGAGTTATGAAACACGTGGCTCCTGTTACCCGGGACAACAGGATGAAGACGTCCTCTCAGCTGAGGTCCAAGAAAAATGTCAAGGTGAGCTGAACCCACCCAAACACCTCTGGCCCATTGACCCCACCCCATAAGTCCCCTCCCCTGTGCTTGCCTGGCACATAACCCTTCTCTGCCCACACCCCTTCTCCTGAAGCTGTCGTTCCCATCCAGCTTCAGCCTCTTCCCCAAACCGATGCCATTCTCTACCCCTCTCTTGTTTTCTCCAGGTGGCCAGGGTACCTGTGAGAGTGAATAATCACCTTCAGGCAAAGCTGACCAAGAAAACTTCTCAGAAACCACCCACCACAAGGAAACTTCAAAAAATCAGAGGCCCAAAGCTCTGTAGCCGGTGCTCCAAGGTGAAAGAAGAGCTGAATCAGAACGGACCAGAGGAGGTCCCAGAGAGTGTGTAGACCCCTGTCATTCCAGCAGGAACGGCGGGCAGCCAGGGGCCTCAGAGCATGGCTAGAGACCTCAGAAATCTTCGGGGGTCTTGCCGCTGAGGACTGGCCAACAGTACACACGTTGCCTAGTATACCAACTGCATAGGTTCATAATGGAAAATAAAATCAACCTGATGGGAAATTAAGTTTGTTTGGGAGTTTTGTGAGAGTGGGGGGCAGAGAAGGCAGGGCAGGCCTAGATGTGTGAAGAGGGAGGGAGATGGGGCCTGTGGGGGTTGGAGATGGGACCAGAAGGTCCAGTTTGCCAGGGTGGGGGAACAACTGGTTCTAGACTCAGCTTCAAAGATATACTTGCCATGGGAGAAGAGGAAGAGGACTTGGTGTTTCTCTGCGTGAGTGCAGAACTGGAAACGTGGCTGGGGAGCCGTGTCATGTGTGGAGTGGCAGTGCCATTGGCTAAAAAGGCATAGAAAGCAGGTGCCCCAGAAAGGGAATGGAATATTGACATTTGCAGCCACATGGAAGATATACTATTAAGGAAAATAACTCAGACAGAGATAGACAAATACCGTATAGTATCACTTAAGAATCTGAAAACTCCACAATGTAGAGAATATCACAAAAATGGAGGCTCACAGCTATAGAGAACAATCTATTGGTTACCAGCGGGGAGGGGGAGAGGGAGGGGCAATACAGAGGTGGGGGAGCGGGAGGCACAGCGTGTTAGGTGGAAGATGAGCCCAAGGATGGACTGTACATCATGGGGAATAGACCCAGTGCTCTGCAAGAACTATAAAGGGAAAGCAAACGTTCACAATTGTATAATAAGAAAGAAAGGGAAAGAAAGAGGGGGGAGGAAGGAGGGAAGAAAGGAAGGAAAATGATGGTGTTTCAGGAGGGCACAAAGCCCACATTGATTAGGCCCCTTTTAGCAAAGGAATGTAGTTAGTTTTTTTTTTTTCATTTTTATTTTTAGTTTATTTTGCATTACCATACTGTATTGGTGTTGCCATACATTGACATGATTTTTGGAAATTTCTTTATTTTAATGGGAGGCTAATTATTTGACAAAGCTTGGTGGTTTTTGCCATACTTGTGGGGAATCCGCCACGGGTGTACATGTGTTCCCCATCCTGAAGCCCCCTCCCACCTCCCTCCCCATCCCATCCCTCAGGGCCATCCCAGTGCACCAGCCCCGAGCACCCAGTCTCAGGCATCGAACCTGGACTGGCGATCTACTTCTCATATGATAATATACATGTTTCACTGCTATTCTCTCAGATCATCCCACCCTCGCCTTCTCCCACAGAGTCCAAAAGACTGTTCTGTACATCTGTGTCTCGCATACAGGGTTATCATCACCATCTTTCTAAATTCCATATATATGTGTTAGTGTACTCTATTGGTGTTTTTCTTTCTGACTTATTTCACTCTGTATAATAGGCTGCAGTTTCATCCACCTCATTAGAACGAATTCAAGTGTACACTTTTTGATGGCTGAGTAGGATTCCACTGTGTATATGTACCACTGCTTTCCTATCGATTCGTCTGCCCCTGGACATCTAGGTTGCTTCCATGGCCTGGCTATTGTAAACAGTGCTGTGATGATCCTTCGGGTACACATGTCTCTTTCCAGTCTGGTTTCCTCAGTGTGTTTGCCCAGCAATGGGATTGTTGGGTCATATGGCAGTTCTAGTTCCAGTTTTTTAAGGAATCTCCACAGTGTTCTCCATAGTGGCTGTGCTAGTTTGCATTCCCACCAACAGTGCAAGAGAGTTCCCTTCTCGACACCCTCTCCAGCATTTATTGCTTGTAGAGTTTTGTACAGCAGTCAGCCTGACCAGAGCCAGGTGGTACCTCCTTGTGGTTTTGGTTTGCATTTGTCTGATAATGAGTGATGGTGAGCATCTTTTCATGTGTTTGTTAGCCATCTCGATGTCTTCTTCGGAGGAACGGAATTTAGAATGGAGCAGTGGGCTCGCACAGGTGGGGCAAGGGGATTAGCCCACATCCCCTGCAGGCAATACTGGGGTCATTGCCCACGAAGACTTTTATTACAAAAATAAAGCCAAGTAAATGCTGGTTCTGTTTTGATTACCATCCCCATCCTCCAGTATTCTAAGATAATGTCATTAATTAAATACTTTTACTCGGCAAACCAAATTTTGTTGGCTTAAGTTTTAAACATTTGTTGTCATAGATGTCAGGTTTTAATATTTTATGTGTGATTCACAAGGGACAAAGATTCACTGTAGATATATACAAATGCACACACATATGTGTGTATATACATATAAATGCACACTCATAAGTGTGTATATTTATATATATATTTTCATATATATATATACATATATAGTCATACAGCCACAGTTTTAGTAGTTACCTTTAAGAATTCATTGTCTTCTGTGAGGGAGTTCTTGAAGAGAAGGCCCTGTTAAACCATTGTCACCAACACAGCCTGCCATGGTTACCACCGCTCCATTCCACAGAGCATCCTGAATGGTTTGCAAGGCCTTGAGATCACTTCCTGCACAGCCTGGAGTCCCCTAGGGAACGTACTAATACACACCTCACATTCAAACAGTCGATTCTAAACACACAGTGATACCACAGACATTGTCAAGGTAAAGACACACAATGTGCTTTTATTTAGGTCTAAATCAGTTAAACAAAGTATTCACTGCAAGGTACAAACTTTTTTAGCTTGAAAAGAGCAACATCGTCTTGTATTTGCACATCGAATATCTTGCGGAATTTGAAACCTAGGTTTTAAATGAAATTCATTCTTAATTGTCAGTTATTTTGAGACTATGGAAGAAAGAAAATAAACCTCCGTTAATTGGGGCTGCTTAAGCTGTATCTTTTGCAGAGTTTTTTTCAAATTCCCTTACACTTTTACAGTCATCAATAGATATAAGAGACCAGCTTTGGAGGAGACACACCCTCCCTGCCCTGTGACCCATCGAACTTGACTTAGAGAGATGAGGATGGCAGGTGAGTTTGGAGGCCTCCTTAGGGGAATGATAAATGCCTCATTTCTCCCACCAAAACATCTAAATTGCTCCCCATCCTCGGCTAGAGGTGTCAGGATGGGGCTTTGTGATGTCAAGGCTCACCCAGGGCCACCATTGGCTGGGGAAGAGACTTGCTGACCTCATAAAGCACGAGGGTGTGTCTCCCTGAGGAGGGGTATATATAGGGGTGCTCAGGGGCCCTGGAGCAGACCACTGGGAGGCCTCAAAATGACTAAGGTGACTGGCAAGCCACACGGCTCCAGAGGAGTTATGAAACACGTGGCTCCTGTTACCCGGGACAACAGGATGAAGACGTCCTCTCAGCTGAGGTCCAAGAAAAATGTCAAGGTGAGCTGAACCCACCCAAACACCTCTGGCCCATTGACCCCACCCCATAAGTCCCCTCCCCTGTGCTTGCCTGGCACATAACCCTTCTCTGCCCACACCCCTTCTCCTGAAGCTGTCGTTCCCATCCAGCTTCAGCCTCTTCCCCAAACCGATGCCATTCTCTACCCCTCTCTTGTTTTCTCCAGGTGGCCAGGGTACCTGTGAGAGTGAATAATCACCTTCAGGCAAAGCTGACCAAGAAAACTTCTCAGAAACCACCCACCACAAGGAAACTTCAAAAAATCAGAGGCCCAAAGCTCTGTAGCCGGTGCTCCAAGGTGAAAGAAGAGCTGAATCAGAACGGACCAGAGGAGGTCCCAGAGAGTGTGTAGACCCCTGTCATTCCAGCAGGAACGGCGGGCAGCCAGGGGCCTCAGAGCATGGCTAGAGACCTCAGAAATCTTCGGGGGTCTTGCCGCTGAGGACTGGCCAACAGTACACACGTTGACTAGTATACCAACTGCATAGGTTCATAAGGAAAATAAAATCAACCTGATGGGAAATTAAGTTTGTTTGGGAGTTTTGTGAGAGTGGGGGGCAGAGAAGGCAGGGCAGGCCTAGATGTGTGAAGAGGGAGGGAGATGGGGCCTGTGGGGGTTGGAGATGGGACCAGAAGGTCCAGTTTGCCAGGGTGGGGGAACAACTGGTTCTAGACTCAGCTTCAAAGATATACTTGCCATGGGAGAAGAGGAAGAGGACTTGGTGTTTCTCTGCGTGAGTGCAGAACTGGAAACGTGGCTGGGGAGCCGTGTCATGTGTGGAGTGGCAGTGCCATTGGCTAAAAAGGCATAGAAAGCAGGTGCCCCAGAAAGGGAATGGAATATTGACATTTGCAGCCACATGGAAGATATACTATTAAGGAAAATAACTCAGACAGAGATAGACAAATACTGTATAGTATCACTTAAGAATCTGAAAACTCCACAATGTAGAGAATATCACAAAAATGGAGGCTCACAGCTATAGAGAACAATCTATTGGTTACCAGCGGGGAGGGGGAGAGGGAGGGGCAATACAGAGGTGGGGGAGCGGGAGGCACAGCGTGTTAGGTGGAAGATGAGCCCAAGGATGGACTGTACATCATGGGGAATAGACCCAGTGCTCTGCAAGAACTATAAAGGGAAAGCAAACGTTCACAATTGTATAATAAGAAAGAAAGGGAAAGAAAGAGGGGGGAGGAAGGAGGGAAGAAAGGAAGGAAAATGATGGTGTTTCAGGAGGGCACAAAGCCCACATTGATTAGGCCCCTTTTAGCAAAGGAATGTAGTTAGTTTTTTTTTTTTCATTTTTATTTTTAGTTTATTTTGCATTACCATACTGTATTGGTGTTGCCATACATTGACATGATTTTTGGAAATTTCTTTATTTTAATGGGAGGCTAATTATTTGACAAAGCTTGGTGGTTTTTGCCATACTTGTGGGGAATCCGCCACGGGTGTACATGTGTTCCCCATCCTGAAGCCCCCTCCCACCTCCCTCCCCATCCCATCCCTCAGGGCCATCCCAGTGCACCAGCCCCGAGCACCCAGTCTCAGGCATCGAACCTGGACTGGCGATCTACTTCTCATATGATAATATACATGTTTCACTGCTATTCTCTCAGATCATCCCACCCTCGCCTTCTCCCACAGAGTCCAAAAGACTGTTCTGTACATCTGTGTCTCGCATACAGGGTTATCATCACCATCTTTCTAAATTCCATATATATGTGTTAGTGTACTCTATTGGTGTTTTTCTTTCTGACTTATTTCACTCTGTATAATAGGCTGCAGTTTCATCCACCTCATTAGAACGAATTCAAGTGTACACTTTTTGATGGCTGAGTAGGATTCCACTGTGTATATGTACCACTGCTTTCCTATCGATTCGTCTGCCCCTGGACATCTAGGTTGCTTCCATGGCCTGGCTATTGTAAACAGTGCTGTGATGATCCTTCGGGTACACATGTCTCTTTCCAGTCTGGTTTCCTCAGTGTGTTTGCCCAGCAATGGGATTGTTGGGTCATATGGCAGTTCTAGTTCCAGTTTTTTAAGGAATCTCCACAGTGTTCTCCATAGTGGCTGTGCTAGTTTGCATTCCCACCAACAGTGCAAGAGAGTTCCCTTCTCGACACCCTCTCCAGCATTTATTGCTTGTAGAGTTTTGTACAGCAGTCAGCCTGACCAGAGCCAGGTGGTACCTCCTTGTGGTTTTGGTTTGCATTTGTCTGATAATGAGTGATGGTGAGCATCTTTTCATGTGTTTGTTAGCCATCTCGATGTCTTCTTCGGAGGAACGGAATTTAGAATGGAGCAGTGGGCTCGCACAGGTGGGGCAAGGGGATTAGCCCACATCCCCTGCAGGCAATACTGGGGTCATTGCCCACGAAGACTTTTATTACAAAAATAAAGCCAAGTAAATGCTGGTTCTGTTTTGATTACCATCCCCATCCTCCAGTATTCTAAGATAATGTCATTAATTAAATACTTTTACTCGGCAAACCAAATTTTGTTGGCTTAAGTTTTAAACATTTGTTGTCATAGATGTCAGGTTTTAATATTTTATGTGTGATTCACAAGGGACAAAGATTCACTGTAGATATATACAAATGCACACACATATGTGTGTATATACATATAAATGCACACTCATAAGTGTGTATATTTATATATATATTTTCATATATATATATATTACATATATAGTCATACAGCCACAGTTTTAGTAGTTACCTTTAAGAATTCATTGTCTTCTGTGAGGGAGTTCTTGAAGAGAAGGCCCTGTTAAACCATTGTCACCAACACAGCCTGCCATGGTTACCACCGCTCCATTCCACAGAGCATCCTGAATGGTTTGCAAGGCCTTGAGATCACTTCCTGCACAGCCTGGAGTCCCCTAGGGAACGTACTAATACACACCTCACATTCAAACAGTCGATTCTAAACACACAGTGATACCACAGACATTGTCAAGGTAAAGACACACAATGTGCTTTTATTTAGGTCTAAATCAGTTAAACAAAGTATTCACTGCAAGGTACAAACTTTTTTAGCTTGAAAAGAGCAACATCGTCTTGTATTTGCACATCGAATATCTTGCGGAATTTGAAACCTAGGTTTTAAATGAAATTCATTCTTAATTGTCAGTTATTTTGAGACTATGGAAGAAAGAAAATAAACCTCCGTTAATTGGGGGCTGCTTAAGCTGTATCTTTTGCAGAGTTTTTTTCAAATTCCTTACACTTTTACAGTCATCAATAGATATAAGAGACCAGCTTTGGAGGAGACACACCTCCCTGCCCTGTGACCCATCGAACTTGACTTAGAGAGATGAGGATGCAGGTGAGTTTGGAGGCCTCCTTAGGGGAATGATAAATGCCTCATTTCTCCACAAAAATCTAAATTGCTCCCATCCTCGGCTAGAGGTGTCAGGATGGGGCTTTGTGATGTCAAGGCTCACCCAGGGCCACCATTGGCTGGGGAAGAGACTTGCTGACCTCATAAAGCACGAGGGTGTGTCTCCCTGAGGAGGGGTATATATAGGGGTGCTCAGGGGCCCTGGAGCAGACCACTGGGAGGCCTCAAAATGACTAAGGTGACTGGGCAAGCCACACGGCTCCAGAGGAGTTATGAAACACGTGGCTCCTGTTACCCGGGACAACAGGATGAAGACGTCCCTCAGCTGAGGTCCAAGAAAAATGTCAAGGTGAGCTGAACCCACCCAACACCTCTGGCCCATTGACCCCACCCCATAAGTCCCTCCCCTGTGCTTGCCTGGCACATAACCCTTCTCTGCCCACACCCTTCTCCTGAAGCTGTCGTTCCCATCCAGCTTCAGCCTCTTCCCCAAACCGATGCCATTCTCTACCCCTCTCTTGTTTTCTCCAGGTGGCCAGGGTACCTGTGAGAGTGAATAATCACCTTCAGGCAAAGCTGACCAAGAAAACTTCTCAGAAACCACCACCACAAGGAAACTTCAAAAAATCAGAGGCCCAAAGCTCTGTAGCCGGTGCTCCAAGGTGAAAGAAGAGCTGAATCAGAACGGACCAGAGGAGGTCCCAGAGGTGTGTAGACCCCTGTCATTCCAGCAGGAACGGCGGGCAGCCAGGGGCCTCAGAGCATGGCTAGAGACCTCAGAAATCTTCGGGGGTCTTGCCGCTGAGGACTGGCCAACAGTACACACGTTGACTAGTATACCAACTGCATAGGTTCATAATGAAAATAAAATCAACCTGATGGGAAATTAAGTTTGTTTGGGAGTTTTGTGAGAGTGGGGGGCAGAGAAGGCAGGGCAGGCCTAGATGTGTGAAGAGGGAGGGAGATGGGGCCTGTGGGGGTTGGAGATGGGACCAGAAGGTCCAGTTTGCCAGGGTGGGGGAACAACTGGTTCTAGACTCAGCTTCAAAGATATACTTGCCATGGGAGAAGAGGAAGAGGACTTGGTGTTTCTCTGCGTGAGTGCAGAACTGGAAACGTGGCTGGGGAGCCGTGTCATGTGTGGAGTGGCAGTGCCATTGGCTAAAAAGGCATAGAAAGCAGGTGCCCCAGAAAGGGAATGGAATATTGACATTTGCAGCCACATGGAAGATATACTATTAAGGAAAATAACTCAGACAGAGATAGACAAATACCGTATAGTATCACTTAAGAATCTGAAAACTCCACAATGTAGAGAATATCACAAAAATGGAGGCTCACAGCTATAGAGAACAATCTATTGGTTACCAGCGGGAGGGGGAGAGGGAGGGGCAATACAGAGGTGGGGGAGCGGGAGGCAGCAGCGTGTTAGGTGGAAGATGAGCCCAAGGATGGACTGTACATCATGGGAATAGACCCAGTGCTCTGCAAGAACTATAAAGGGAAAGCAAACGTTCACAATTGTATAATAAGAAAGAAAGGGAAAGAAAGAGGGGGGAGGAAGGAGGGAAGAAAGGAAGGAAAATGATGGTGTTTCAGGAGGGCACAAAGCCCACATTGATTAGGCCCTTTTAGCAAAGGAATGTAGTTAGTTTTTATTTTTAGTTTATTTTGCATTACCATACTGTATTGGTGTTGCCATACATTGACATGATTTTTGGAAATTTCTTATTTTAATGGGAGGCTAATTATTTGACAAAGCTTGTGGTTTTTTGCCATACTTGTGGGGAATCCGCCACGGGTGTACATGTGTTCCCCATCCTGAAGCCCCCTCCCACCTCCCTCCCCATCCCATCCCTCAGGGCCATCCCAGTGCACCAGCCCCGAGCACCCAGTCTCAGGCATCGAACCTGGACTGGCGATCTACTTCTCATATGATAATATACATGTTTCACTGCTATTCTCTCAGATCATCCCACCCTCGCCTTCTCCCACAGAGTCCAAAAGACTGTTCTGTACATCTGTGTCTCGCATACAGGGTTATCATCACCATCTTTCTAAATTCCATATATATGTGTTAGTGTACTCTATTGGTGTTTTTCTTTCTGACTTATTTCACTCTGTATAATAGGCTGCAGTTTCATCCACCTCATTAGAACGAATTCAAGTGTACACTTTTTGATGGCTGAGTAGGATTCCACTGTGTATATGTACCACTGCTTTCCTATCGATTCGTCTGCCCTGGACATCTAGGTTGCTTCCATGGCCTGGCTATTGTAAACAGTGCTGTGATGATCCTTCGGGTACACATGTCTCTTTCCAGTCTGGTTTCCTCAGTGTGTTGCCAGCAATGGGATTGTTGGGTCATATGGCAGTTCTAGTTCCAGTTTTTTAAGGAATCTCCACAGTGTTCTCCATAGTGGCTGTGCTAGTTTGCATTCCCACCAACAGTGCAAGAGAGTTCCCTTCTCGACACCCTCTGCAGCATTTATTGCTTGTAGATTTTGTACA
>NW_017213118.1:0-15926 GCF_001704415.2 Capra hircus | reverse complement strand
TGATGAAAAAAAAAAAAAGGCCACCTGCCGCAACCCTAGAAGGAATAAGAATATGAAAACAGGAGGGAGAATGGTTGGCATGCGCATGCCTCAGCAGATTGCAAGAGAACCGGTGATTTGAAAACATCTTTGGAGTACTCGGTGAAGCTAGAGGAGGGGAGAAAGCCTGTGCCCTCGCTGAGGTGCCACTTGAGGATCAGCTAAGTATAAGAACGATTCAGACATGACACTGTACTCGAAATGAGCGCTGACCAATTTCTAACACCAGAGCTGTGCAGTAGTTCTGAACGAACATTCCGTTGTAGCCCTCCTCTCACACGCATACCCGTAAGTTATACACCAATGTGTACTCGGACTGTTCAGGAGACAACCACGTATACTGTCTTACGCACGATATATTAATCTGCCAGTGTTAAGAGAGTATTGCCTTCTCGTCTATACAATTTCTCACAATGCCCTATAGGCTATCCATTCGTATGTAGTAGAGGGAACACCTACCGATGCCGATAGTTCGGGAGCTTCTCTCCTCTCGAGGGACTTAACGCGGTACGTGTGAATCTAGCAACGATAAAGAGACGCTCTGCACAGGATAATGTAGAGAGGAAATGCTACAGAGCGAGAGGTAGTTGAAAGTTTGGCTTAAGCCTACCAACATCTATGCAGACACAAACAGATGACGATTCACCCGCGAAAAATTGCTCCTCAGTCCATTCCACGAGGGAAAACCTGTCCATTACTCCCCTAGCACTTCGTCGCGCATCGACGGTGTAAATCAAAGCCCGAGTAGAGGATCCAGGTGAGCTTCTATCGAATTCTGTTATATATCGGTGGGGGCGTGGAGAGCTCTGCAAAAGAGTGAGTGAGAGGCACGTCAGTTTTTTGGTGAAAGGAATGCAACTCGGCATGAAAAGTGAAAGAGATCAGCTTACCTATCCTCTTGTATTCGTCACGGCGAAGAGAAGCATGAACACTGCCTGCTACAGATCGCGGAAGGAAAGTCATGAGGAAATCGAACCAGCCAGAGTGCCCCGAGAATAGCATATTCAAGTGGCCCCACTCGAGATGAGGACTGAGACAGCCCCCTGAGGGGGAGACTACCTACTATAAGTACGGGGCCCCAACAAAGGTTCCCCCCCCAAGCCATGTCCATGTCCAGCTACTGACGAGTGAATGGCTTTTCTCCAAGGTTAGTCCGGCATGGCAGCTGGAGTCACTAGCTATCGAAGAGAGTCTAGGACCACTGTGCAGGAGAAAGCTGTAGCTGCTCAACAAGCATGAAGGAGAGACTCTCTCGGAACTCGGTGGTGTTCGACAGAGAGACTACATTCTTGTCAGGAGCCCACTTGTGGACGCTAGAGAGAGATGCCTCATTATCCACGTGAGGTCCGAGTCCTCAAAGGAAGTCAAGTCCCGGTAAGTGGGTGGCAGTTCGAAGGTCCCAACAGGTGAAACCGTATATCACCTGCCCAACTGACAGAGATAAATATTCGCAGGAGTGTTCCGCACAATTGCAGGAACTCAAATGATGAGGTGCCTTCTAGTTGGCCACTGCCTTAAGTAATGAAGAAGGCTAGACTCACACTTAGAGGAAAGAGGATCAAGTCTGATGCCACAGGCGCATAAGTATAATATCGATGGTGAGGCACATTCACGGAAAGAGGGGATGGCAACTTACGACGGGGACCTCAGGACCCGCTCTGGTGGCCTCAGGAAAGGCCAGTCCCCATGCGAGTTGCTCGGGGGCCTCTCGGATTCCTCTCCCGTCGATGCCAGGGCCTAAGATCTTGTGTGGAGTCGGTGCCGGAACCTGAGGATTCCTCTCCAGTGCTGACATGGATCTTGGGGTACTTCTGGAGTCTCCCCAGGGCAGTCAGTCCTCTACTCGAGTGGGGGCATACACGTGCGCTTTCCTCCGAGCTGTAGCAGCAGTGTCACGCTTCCTTCGCGTGTATCAACTGATCTGTGGCTTTCCCTCGAGGCTTTCGCAAGAGGCTTTCCCACGAGGCTTTCCCACAGGGCTGTCCCACGTGCCACTGTGGTGTGAGTCGATCCTCGGCTTGAAAGTCGAGGCAGTGCAGGGAATACAGGTTTCCCTGGAATGGACTGAGACATCTGGGGGACTCTGGGAATGGGGCACGACTCTGGAGTTCCTCTCGTTTTTCCTCTGGAGAGCGCCTCCTCTTGATGTGGGACGGGAATGCCGCGAATTCTTTCCCGACCACGCAGGGAAAGGATCAAACCTCTCGAGCAATGAGGAGGAAACGTGGCTCCTCTGGATGTGGGCGGACTTTCCTGCTTCCTCTCGAGTGGAGACGGGTATGTCGGGAACTTCTTGAGTTGCAGCAAGGGTGTGAAGGACCCTTTGGAAGTTCCATAGGTTAGGTTTGATTAGCCTCGAGACGTCTCAGTGGAAATGGGCCTCATCTCGCCTGGAGGGGAGAACCTCCTGGATTTTCTCGAGTTGCGACAGGTGCTCTCGACTTACGACGGGGACCTCAGGGACCCGCTCTGGTGGCCTCAGAAAAGGCCAGTCCCCATGCGAGTTGCTCGGGTGCCTCTCGGGTTTCCTCTCCCGTCGATGCCGGGGCCTAAGGACCTTGTGTGGCTTCGGTGCCGGAATCTGAGGATTCCTCTTCAGTGCTGACATGCTTCTTGGGGTACTTCTGGGAGTCTCCCCAGGGGAGTCAGTCCTCGTCTCGAGTGGGGGCATGCACGTGAGCTTTCCTCCCGAGCTGTAGCAGCAGTGTCAGGCATCCCTTCGCCTGGATCAAGGGATCTGGTGGCTTTCCTCGAGCTTTCCACGAGGCTTTCCCACGAGGTTTTCCCACAGGGATGTCCCACGTGCCACCGTGGTGTGAGTCCATTCTCGGCTAGAAAGTCGAGACAGTGCAGGGAAAACAGGTTTCCCTGGAATGGACTGAGACATCTGGGAGACTCTGGGAATGGTGGCACGACCCTGGAGTTCCTCTCGCCATTCCTGTAGAGAGCGCTCTCCTCTTGAGATGCGACGGGAACGCGGGAATTCTTTCCCGACCACGCAGGGAAAGGATCCCTCCTCTCGAGCTAGCAGGCGGAAACGGGGCCACTCTGGATATGGGCGGGACCCTTGGGATCCTCTTGAGTAGAGACGGTATGTCAGGGAACTTCTTGAGTTGCAGCAAGGGTGTGAAGGACCCTTTGGAAGTTCCAGAGTTTAAGTGTGATTACCCCCTTGTTGCCTCAGCGGAAATGGCCTCATCTCGCCTGGATTGGGGAACCTCCTGGATTTTCTCGAGTTCCGGCAACTCCACACAAGGGACCCCGGAATCTACGGGAGAGGGAGAGGCCCCAGAGCAATTCCCATGGGGACTGGCCTTTCCTGAGGCACCAGGGTGGCTCCCTGAGGTCCCCATCGTAAGTCCGAGAGCACCTGCCGCAACTCGAGAAAATCCAGGAGGTTCCCCAATCTCAGGCGAGATGAGGCCCATTTCCGCTGAGGCAACAAGGGGTAATCACACTTAACTCTGGGAACTTCCAAAGGGTCCTTCACCACCCTTGCTGCCAACTCAGAAGTTCCCTGACATACCCGTCTCTAACTCAGAGGATCCCAAGGGTCCCGGCCCATATCCAGAGTGGCCCCGTTTCCGCCTGCTAGCTCGAGAGGATGGATCCTTTCCCTGCGTGGTCGGGAAAGAATTCCCGGCGTTCCCGTCGGCATCTCAAGAGGAGGCGCTCTCTACAGAGATGGCGAGAGGAACTCCAGGTCGTGCCCACCATTCCCAGAGTCTCCCAGATGTCTCAGTCCATTCCAGGGAAACCTGTTTCCCTGACTGTCTCGACTTTCTAGCCGAGAATGGGACTCACACCACGGTGGCACGTGGGACATCCCTGTGGGAAAACCTCGTGGGAAAGCTCGTGGGAAAGCCTCGAGGGAAAGCCACAGATCCCTTGATCCAGGCGAAGGATGCCTGACAATGCCTGCTACAGCTCGGGAGGAAAGCTCACGTGCATGCCCCCCACTCGAGACGAGGACTGACTCCCCTGGGGAGACTCCAGAAGTACCCCAAGAAGCATGTCAGCACTGAAGAGGAATCCTCAGATTCCGGCACCGAAGCCACACAAGGTCTTAGGCCCCCGGCATCGACGGGAGAGGAAACCCGAGAGGCACGCCGAGCAACTCGCATGGGACTGGCCTTTTCTTGAGGCCACCAGAGCGGGTCCCTGAGGTCCCCGTCGTAAGTCGAGAGCACCTGTCGCAACTCGAGAAAATCCAGGAGGTTCTCCCCTCCAGGCGAGATGAGGCCCATTTCCGCTGAGACGTCTCGAGGCTAATCAAACCTAACCTATGGAACTTCCCAAAGGGTCCTTCACACCCTTGCTGCAACTCAAGAAGTTCCCCGACATACCCGTCTCCACTCGAGAGGAAGCAGGAAAGTCCCGCCCACATCCAGAGGAGCCACGTTTCCTCCTCATTGCTCGAGAGGTTTGATCCTTTCCCTGCGTGGTCGGGAAAGAATTCGCGGCATTCCCGTCCCACATCAAGAGGAGGCGCTCTCCAGAGGAAAAACGAGAGGAACTCCAGAGTCGTGCCCCCATTCCCAGAGTCCCCCAGATGTCTCAGTCCATTCCAGGGAAACCTGTATTCCCTGCACTGCCTCGACTTTCAAGCCGAGGATCGACTCACACCACAGTGGCACGTGGGACAGCCCTGTGGGAAAGCCTCGTGGGAAAGCCTCTTGCGAAAGCCTCGAGGCAAAAGCCACAGATCAGTTGATACACGCGAAAGGAAGCGTGACACTGCTGCTACAGCTCGGGAGGAAAGCGCACGTGTATGCCCCACTCGAGTAGAGGACTGACTGCCCTGGGGAGACTCCAGAAGTACCCCAAGATCCATGTCAGCACTGGAGGAGGAATCCTCAAGGTTCGGCACCGGACTCCACACAAGATCTTAGGCCCTGGCATCGAACGGGGAGAGGAATCCCGAGGAGGCCCCGAGCAACTCGGCATGGGGACTGGCCTTTCCTGAGGCCACCAGAACGGGTCCCTGAGGTCCCCGTCGTAAGTTGAGAGCACCTGCCGCAACTCTAGAAAAATCCAGGAGGTTCTCTCCTCCAGGCGAGATGAGGCCCATTTCTGCTGAGGCATCTCGAGGCTAATCACATCTAACATCTGGAACTTCCAAAGGGTCCTTCACACCCTTGCTGCAACTCAAGAAGTTCCCCGACATACCCGTCTCCACTCGATAGGAAGCACGAGAGTTCCGCCCATATCCAGAGGAGCCCCCGTTTCCTCCTCCTAGACCGAGAGGAGGGATCCTTTCCCTGCGTGGTCGGGAAAGAATTCCCGGCATTACCGTCGTATCTCAAGAAGAGGCGCTCTGCACAGGAAAGGCCAGAGAAACTCCAGGTCGTGCCACCATTCCAGAGTCACCCAGATGTCTCAGTCCATTCCAGGGAAACCTGTTTTCCCTGCACTGCCTCGACTTTCAAGCGAGGATCGACTCACAAAACGGTGGCACGGGGACAGCTCTGTGGGAAAGCCTCGTGGAAAGCATCGAGGGAAAGACACAGATCCCTTGATCCACGCGAAGAGAAGCATGACACTGCTGCTACAGATCGGGAGGAAATCGCACGTGCATGGCCCCACTCGAGATGAGGACTGACTCCCCTGGGGAGACTCCAGAAGTACCCCAAGATCCATGTCAGCACTGGAGAGGAATGCTCAGGTTCCGGCACGGACTCCACACAAGGTCTAGACCCCGGAATCTACGGGAGAGGAATCCCCCCAGAGCAATTCCCATGGGGACTGGCCTTTCCTGAGGGCACCAGGGTGGTCCCTGAGGTCCCCATCGTAAGTCGAGAGCACCTGCCGCAACTCAAATCCAGAGGTTCCCCAATCCAGGCGAGATGAGGCCCATTTCCGCTGAGGCAACAAGGGGGTAATCACACTTAAACTCTGGAACTTCCAAAGGGTCCTTCACACCCTTGCTGCAACTCAAGAAGTTCCCTGACATACCCGTCTCTACTCAAGAGGATCCCAAGGTCCCGCCCATATCCAGAGTGGCCCCGTTTCCGCCTGCTAGCTCGAGAGGAGGGGATCCTTTCCCTGCGTCGGGAAAGAATTCCCGGCGTTCCCGTCGCAAGAGGAGGCGCTCTCTACAGGAATGGCGAGAGGAACTCCAGGGTCGTGCCACCATTCCCAGAGTCTCCCAGATGTCTCAGTCCATTCCAGGGAAACCTGTTTTCCCTGCACTGTCTCGACTTTCTAGCGAGAATGGACTCACACCACGGTGGCACGTGGACATCCCTGTGGGAAAACCTCGTGGAAAGCCTCGTGGGAAAGCCTCGAGGAAAGCCACAGATCCCTTGATCCAGGCGAAGGGATGCCTGACACTGCTGCTACAGCTCGGGAGGAAAGCTCACGTGCATTGCCCCCACTCGAGACGAGGACTGACTCCCCTGGGGAGACTCCAGAAGTACCCCAAGAAGCATGTCAGCCACTGAAGAGGAATCCTTCAGATTCCGGCACCGAAGCCACACAAGGTCTTAGGCCCCTGCATCGACGGGAGAGGAAACCCGAGAGGCACCGAGCAACTCGCATGGGGACTGCCTTTTCTGAGGCCACCAGAGCGGGTCCCTGAGGTCCCCGTCGTAAGTCGAGGAGCACCTGTCGCAACTCCGAGAAAATCCAGGAGGTTCTCCCCTCCAGGCGAGATGAGGCCCATTTCCGCTGAGACGTCTCGAGGCTAATCAAACCTAACCTATGGAACTTCCAAAGGGTCCTTCACACCCTTGCTGCAACTCAAGAAGTTCCCCGACATACCCGTCTCCACTCGAGAGGAAGCAGGAAAGTCCGCCCACATCCAGAGGAGCCACGTTTCCTCCTCATTGCTCGAGAGGTTTGATCCTTTCCCTGCGTGGTCGGGAAAGAATTCGCGGCATTCCCGTCCCACATCAAGAGGAGGCGCTCTCCAGAGGAAAAACGAGAGGAACTCCAGAGTCGTGCCCCCATTCCCAGAGTCCCCAGATGTCTCAGTCCATTCCAGGGAAACCTGTATTCCCTGCACTGCCTCGACTTTCAAGCCGAGGATCGACTCACACCACAGTGGCACGTGGGACAGCCCTGTGGGAAAGCCTCGTGGGAAAGCCTCTTGCGAAAGCCTCGAGGCAAAGCCACAGATCAGTTGATACACGCGAAGGAAGCGTGACACTGCTGCTACAGCTCGGGAGGAAAGCGCACGTGTATGCCCCCACTCGAGTAGAGGACTGACTGCCCTGGGGAGACTCCAGAAGTACCCCAAGATCCATGTCAGCACTGGAGAGGAATCCTCAGGTTCCGGCACCGACTCCACACAAGATCTTAGGCCCTGGCATCGACGGGAGAGGAATCCCGAGAGGCCCCCGAGCAACTCGCATGGGGACTGGCCTTTCCTGAGGCCACCAGAACGGGTCCCTGAGGTCCCCGTCGTAAGTTGAGAGCACCTGCCGCAACTCTAGAAAATCCAGGAGGTTCTCTCCTCCAGGCGAGATGAGGCCCATTTCTGCTGAGGCATCTCGAGGCTAATCACATCTAACATCTGGAACTTCCAAAGGGTCCTTCACACCCTTGCTGCAACTCAAGAAGTTCCCCGACATACCCGTCTCCACTCGATAGGAAGCACGAGAGTTCCGCCCATATCCAGAGGAGCCCCGTTTCCTCCTCCTAGACCGAGAGGAGGGATCCTTTCCCTGCGTGGTCGGGAAAGAATTCCCGGCATTACCGTCGTATCTCAAGAAGAGGCGCTCTGCACAGGAAAGGCCAGAGAAACTCCAGGGTCGTGCCACCATTCCCAGAGTCACCCAGATGTCTCAGTCCATTCCAGGGAAACCTGTTTTCCCTGCACTGCCTCGACTTTCAAGCCGAGGATCGACTCACAAAACGGTGGCACGTGGGACAGCTCTGTGGGAAAGCCTCGTGGGAAAGCATCGAGGGAAAGACACAGATCCCTTGATCCACGCGAAGAGAAGCATGACACTGCTGCTACAGATCGGGAGGAAATCGCACGTGCATGGCCCCACTCGAGATGAGGACTGACTCCCCTGGGGAGACTCCAGAAGTACCCCAAGATCCATGTCAGCACTGGAGAGGAATGCTCAGGTTCCGGCACGGACTCCACACAAGGTCTAGACCCCGGAATCTACGGGAGAGGAATCCCGAGAGGCCCCAGAGCAATTCCCATGGGGACTGGCCTTTCCTGAGGGCACCAGGGTGGGTCCCTGAGGTCCCCATCGTAAGTCGAGAGCACCTGCCGCAACTCGAGAAAATCCAGGAGGTTCCCCAATCCAGGCGAGATGAGGCCCATTTCCGCTGAGGCAACAAGGGGGTAATCACACTTAAACTCTGGAACTTCCAAAGGGTCCTTCACACCCTTGCTGCAACTCAAGAAGTTCCCTGACATACCCGTCTCTACTCAAGAGGATCCCAAGGGTCCCGCCCATATCCAGAGTGGCCCCGTTTCCGCCTGCTAGCTCGAGAGGAGGGATCCTTTCCCTGCGTGGTCGGGAAAGAATTCCCGGCGTTCCCGTCGCATCTCAAGAGGAGGCGCTCTCTACAGGAATGGCGAGAGGAACTCCAGGGTCGTGCCACCATTCCCAGAGTCTCCCAGATGTCTCAGTCCATTCCAGGGAAACCTGTTTTCCCTGCACTGTCTCGACTTTCTAGCCGAGAATGGACTCACACCACGGTGGCACGTGGGACATCCCTGTGGGAAAACCTCGTGGGAAAGCCTCGTGGGAAAGCCTCGAGGGAAAGCCACAGATCCCTTGATCCAGGCGAAGGGATGCCTGACACTGCTGCTACAGCTCGGGAGGAAAGCTCACGTGCATGCCCCACTCGAGACGAGGACTGACTCCCCTGGGGAGACTCCAGAAGTACCCCAAGAAGCATGTCAGCACTGAAGAGGAATCCTCAGATTCCGGCACCGAAGCCACACAAGGTCTTAGGCCCCGGCATCGACGGGAGAGGAAACCCGAGAGGCACCCGAGCAACTCGCATGGGGACTGGCCTTTTCTGAGGCCACCAGAGCGGGTCCCTGAGGTCCCCGTCGTAAGTCGAGAGCACCTGTCGCAACTCGAGAAAATCCAGGAGGTTCTCCCCTCCAGGCGAGATGAGGCCCATTTCCGCTGAGACGTCTCGAGGCTAATCAAACCTAACCTATGGAACTTCCAAAGGGTCCTTCACACCCTTGCTGCAACTCAAGAAGTTCCCCGACATACCCGTCTCCACTCGAGAGGAAGCAGGAAAGTCCCGCCCACATCCAGAGGAGCCACGTTTCCTCCTCATTGCTCGAGAGGTTTGATCCTTTCCCTGCCGTGGTCGGGAAAGAATTCGCGGCATTCCCGTCCCACATCAAGAGGAGGCGCTCTCCAGAGGAAAAACGAGAGGAACTCCAGAGTCGTGCCCCCATTCCCAGAGTCCCCCAGATGTCTCAGTCCATTCCAGGGAAACCTGTATTCCCTGCACTGCCTCGACTTTCAAGCCGAGGATCGGACTCACACCACAGTGGCACGTGGGACAGCCCTGTGGGAAAGCCTCGTGGGAAAGCCTCTTGCGAAAGCCTCGAGGGAAAGCCACAGATCAGTTGATACACGCGAAGGAAGCGTGACACTGCTGCTACAGCTCGGGAGGAAAGCGCACGTGTATGCCCCCACTCGAGTAGAGGACTGACTGCCCTGGGGAGACTCCAGAAGTACCCCAAGATCCATGTCAGCACTGGAGAGGAATCCTCAGGTTCCGGCACCGACTCCACACAAGATCTTAGGCCCTGGCATCGACGGGGAGAGGAATCCCGAGAGGCCCCCGAGCAACTCGCATGGGGACTGGCCTTTCCTGAGGCCACCAGAACGGGGTCCCTGAGGTCCCCGTCGTAAGTTGAGAGCACCTGCCGCAACTCCTAGAAAATCCAGGAGGTTCTCTCCTCCAGGCGAGATGAGGCCCATTTCTGCTGAGGCATCTCGAGGCTAATCACATCTAACATCTGGAACTTCCAAAGGGTCCTTCACACCCTTGCTGCAACTCAAGAAGTTCCCCGACATACCCGTCTCCACTCGATAGGAAGCACGAGAGTTCCGCCCATATCCAGAGGAGCCCCGTTTCCTCCTCCTAGACCGAGGGAGGGATCCTTTCCTGCGTGGTCGGGAAAGAATTCCCGGCATTACCGTCGTATCTCAAGAAGAGGCGCTCTGCACAGGAAAGGCCAGAGAAAACTCCAGGGCGTCTGCCACCATTCCCAGAGTCACCCAGATGTCTCAGTCCATTCCAGGGAAACCTGTTTTCCCTGCACTGCCTCGACTTTCAAGCGAGGATCGACTCACAAAACGGTGGCACGTGGGACAGCTCTGTGGGAAAGCCTCGTGGGAAAGCATCGAGGGAAAGACACAGATCCCTTGATCCACGCGAAGAGAAGCATGACACTGCTGCTACAGATCGGGAGGAAATCGCACGTGCATGGCCCACTCGAGATGAGGACTGACTCCCCTGGGGAGACTCCAGAAGTACCCCAAGATCCATGTCAGCACTGGAGAGGAATGCTCAGGTTCCGGCACGGACTCCACACAAGGTCTAGACCCCGGAATCTACGGGAGAGGAATCCCGAGAGGCCCCAGAGCAATTCCCATGGGGACTGGCCTTTCCTGAGGGCACCAGGGTGGGTCCCTGAGGTCCCCATCGTAAGTCGAGAGCACCTGCCGCAACTCGAGAAAATCCAGGAGGTTCCCCAATCCAGGCGAGATGAGGCCCATTTCCGCTGAGGCAACAAGGGGGTAATCACACTTAAACTCTGGAACTTCCAAAGGGTCCTTCACACCCTTGCTGCAACTCAAGAAGTTCCCTGACATACCCGTCTCTACTCAAGAGGATCCCAAGGGTCCCGCCCATATCCAGAGTGGCCCCGTTTCCGCCTGCTAGCTCGAGAGGAGGGATCCTTTCCCTGCGTGGTCGGAAAGAATTCCCGGCGTTCCCGTCGCATCTCAAGAGGAGGCGCTCTCTACAGGAATGGCGAGAGGAACTCCAGGGTCGTGCCACCATTCCCAGAGTCTCCCAGATGTCTCAGTCCATTCCAGGGAAACCTGTTTTCCCTGCACTGTCTCGACTTTCTAGCCGAGAATGGACTCACACCACGGTGGCACGTGGGACATCCCTGTGGGAAAACCTCGTGGAAAGCCTCGTGGGAAAGCCTCGAGGGAAAGCCACAGATCCCTTGATCCAGGCGAAGGGATGCCTGACATGCTGCTACAGCTCGGGAGGAAAGCTCACGTGCATGCCCCCACTCGAGACGAGGACTGACTCCCCTGGGGAGACTCCAGAAGTACCCCAAGAAGCATGTCAGCACTGAAGAGGAATCCTCAGATTCCGGCACCGAAGCCACACAAGGTCTTAGGCCCCGGCATCGACGGGAGAGGAAACCGAGAGGCACCCGAGCAACTCGCATGGGGACTGGCCTTTTCTGAGGCCACCAGAGCGGTCCCTGAGGTCCCCGTCGTAAGTCGAGAGCACCTGTCGCAACTCGAGAAAATCCAGGAGGTTCTCCCCTCCAGGCGAGATGAGGCCCATTTCCGCTGAGACGTCTCGAGGCTAATCAAACCTAACCTATGGAACTTCCAAAGGGTCCTTCACACCCTTGCTGCAACTCAAGAAGTTCCCCGACATACCCGTCTCCACTCGAGAGGAAGCAGGAAAGTCCCGCCCACATCCAGAGGAGCCACGTTTCCTCCTCATTGCTCGAGAGGTTTGATCCTTTCCCTGCGTGGTCGGGAAAGAATTCGCGCGGCATTCCCGTCCCACATCAAGAGGAGGCGCTCTCCAGAGGAAAAACGAGAGGAACTCCAGAGTCGTGCCCCCATTCCAGAGTCCCCCAGATGTCTCAGTCCATTCCAGGGAAACCTGTATTCCCTGCACTGCCTCGACTTTCAAGCCGAGGATCGACTCACACCACAGTGGCACGTGGGACAGCCCTGTGGGAAAGCCTCGTGGGAAAGCCTCTTGCGAAAGCCTCGAGGGGAAAGCCACAGATCAGTTGATACACGCGAAGGAAGCGTGACACTGCTGCTACAGCTCGGGAGGAAAGCGCACGTGTATGCCCCACTCGAGTAGAGGACTGCCCTGGGAGACTCCAGAAGTACCCCAAGATCCATGTCAGCACTGGAGAGGAATCCTCAGGTTCCCGGCACCGACTCCACACAAGATCTTAGGCCCTGGCATCGACGGAGAGAATCCCGAGAGGCCCCGAGCAACTCGCATGGGGACTGGCCTTTCCTGAGGCCACCAGAACGGGTCCCTGAGGTCCCCGTCGTAAGTTGAGAGCACCTGCCGCAACTCTAGAAAATCCAGGAGGTTCTCTCCTCCAGGCGAGATGAGGCCCATTTCTGCTGAGGCATCTCGAGGCTAATCACATCTAACATCTGGAACTTCCAAAGGGTCCTTCACACCCTTGCTGCAACTCAAGAAGTTCCCCGACATACCCGTCTCCACTCGATAGGAAGCACGAGAGTTCCGCCCATATCCAGAGGAGCCCCGTTTCCTCCTCCTAGACGAGAGGAGGGGATCCTTTCCCTGCGTGGTCGGGAAAGAATTCCCGGCATTACCGTCGTATCTCAAGAAGAGGCGCTCTGCACAGGAAAGGCCAGAGAAACTCCAGGGTCGTGCCACCATTCCCAGAGTCACCCAGATGTCTCAGTCCATTCCAGGGAAACCTGTTTTCCCTGCACTGCCTCGACTTTCAAGCCGAGGATCGACTCACAAAACGGTGGCACGTGGGACAGCTCTGTGGGAAAGCCTCGTGGGAAAGCATCGAGGGAAAGACACAGATCCCTTGATCCACGCGAAGAGAAGCATGACACTGCTGCTACAGATCGGGAGGAAATCGCACGTGCATGGCCCCACTCGAGATGAGGACTGACTCCCCTGGGGAGACTCCAGAAGTACCCCAAGATCCATGTCAGCACTGGAGAGGAATGCTCAGGTTCCGGCACGGACTCCACACAAGGTCTAGACCCCGGAATCTACGGGAGAGGAATCCCGAGAGGCCCCAGAGCAATTCCCATGGGGACTGGCCTTTCCTGAGGGCACCAGGGTGGGTCCCTGAGGTCCCCATCGTAAGTCGAGAGCACCTGCCGCAACTCGAGAAAATCCAGGAGGTTCCCCAATCCAGGCGAGATGAGGCCCATTTCCGCTGAGGCAACAAGGGGTAATCACACTTAAACTCTGGAACTTCCAAAGGGTCCTTCACACCCTTGCTGCAACTCAAGAAGTTCCCTGACATACCCGTCTCTACTCAAGAGGATCCCAAGGTCCCGCCCATATCCAGAGTGGCCCCGTTTCCGCCTGCTAGCTCGAGAGGAGGGATCCTTTCCCTGCGTGGTCGGGAAAGAATTCCCGGCGTTCCCGTCGCATCTCAAGAGGAGGCGCTCTCTACAGGAATGGCGAGAGGAACTCCAGGTCGTGTCACCATTCCAGAGTCTCCCAGATGTCTCAGTCCATTCCAGGGAAACCTGTTTTCCCTGCACTGTCTCGACTTTCTAGCCGAGAATGGACTCACACCACGGTGGCACGTGGGACATCCCTGTGGGAAAACCTCGTGGGAAAGCCTCGTGGGAAAGCCCTCGAGGGAAAGCCACAGATCCCTTGATCCAGGCGAAGGGATGCCTGACAATGCTGCTACAGCTCGGGAGGAAAGCTCACGTGCATGCCCCACTCGAGACGAGGACTGACTCCCCTGGGGAGACTCCAGAAGTACCCCAAGAAGCATGTCAGCACTGAAGAGGAATCCTCAGATTCCGGCACCGAAGCCACACAAGGTCTTAGGCCCCGGCATCGACGGAGAGGAAACCCGAGAGGCACCCGAGCAACTCGCATGGGGACTGGCCTTTTCTGAGGCCACCAGAGCGGGTCCCTGAGGTCCCCGTCGTAAGTCGAGAGCACCTGTCGCAACTCGAGAAAATCCAGGAGGTTCTCCCCTCCAGGCGAGATGAGGCCCATTTCCGCTGAGACGTCTCGAGGCTAATCAAACCTAACCTATGGAACTTCCAAAGGGTCCTTCACACCCTTGCTGCAACTCAAGAAGTTCCCCGACATACCCGTCTCCACTCGAGAGGAAGCAGGAAAGTCCCGCCCACATCCAGAGGAGCCACGTTTCCTCCTCATTGCTCGAGAGGTTTGATCCTTTCCCTGCGTGGTCGGGAAAGAATTCGCGGCATTCCCGTCCCACATCAAGAGGAGGCGCTCTCCAGAGGAAAAACGAGAGGAACTCCAGAGTCGTGCCCCATTCCAGAGTCCCCCAGATGTCTCAGTCCATTCCAGGGAAACCTGTATTCCCTGCACTGCCTCGACTTTCAAGCCGAGGATCGACTCACACCACAGTGGCACGTGGGACAGCCTGTGGGAAAGCTCGTGGGAAAGCCTCTTGCGAAAGCCTCGAGGGAAAGCCACAGATCAGTTGATACACGCGAAGGAAGCGTGACACTGCTGCTACAGCTCGGGAGGAAAGCGCACGTGTATGCCCCCACTCGAGTAGAGGACTGACTGCCCTGGGGAGACTCCAGAAGTACCCCAAGATCCATGTCAGCACTGGAGAGGAATCCTCAGGTTCCGGCACCGACTCCACACAAGATCTTTAGGCCCGGAGGAGGAGGGAAAGATGGCGGAGGAATAGGACGGCAAGACCACTTTCTCCCTCACAAATTCCTCAAAAAGAACATTTCAACGCCGAGCAAACTTCACAAAACAACTTCTGTAGGCTGGCAGAGGACAATTAGGCATCCAGAAAAGCAGATCATTGTCTTCAAAAAACAGGTAGGAAAAAATATAAAAGACGAAAAGGAGACAAAGGAGGTGGGGAGGGAGCTCTGTCCCGGGAAGGGAAGCCCGTCCGGAAGGGAATTTTTAAGAAGAGAGGTTTCCAAACACCAGGAAACACTCTCCTGCCGAGTCTGTGGCGAGCCTTGGAAACACAGAGGGCAACATAACAGGAAGGAAAAATAGATAAATAATTAAAACCAACAGATTACCCCAACAGTAACGCCCCAGCGGAAAAGCAGCACAGACGCCTGCATCCGCCATTGGGAAGAGGGGGCAGGGCAGGGACGCGCGGGAGGCGCGGGCTGCAGAGCTTTGTAAGAATCGGGCAGGAACGCCCACGCGCAACCAGAACGATCTAACGTGGGCTAGCAAACCAGACTGTGGGATAGCTACCACGCGAAAAAGCTCAAACATAAGACACCGCCAGGACCGAGCACAGAACAAAGGACGGAACGGGAAAAGCCGGCTGCAGACCATCCCCGCCGGGGACAGGCAGCCAGAGTCGTAAGGACTGGAAAGGGGCAATTGCAGACTCGGGACCTAAATGCAAGCAAGCTCCTTTGCTAAGACTTCTAGGGGTGCTGGACAGTCACAATCTACCGCACGGGCGCGGCTGCCGCCAGCGGTCCGCCCAGAAAGCTGAGCAGCAGCGGCAGAAAAGGTGACAAGCCGCGGCGATCGCGCTCGCCAAACTCCTGAGCTACTCGGACCTGGGAAGGGCACAAAGCGCAGTTCCAGCCGAATCTGTGCCTCTGAGGCTGCCTGAGCGCCGAACCTGAGCGGCTGGACCGGGGAAGTGCACGCAGCCTAGGGCCGGCCCAGACGGTTCCCGGCTGAGCATCCTAGAGCTGGAGCGGTTTGTGCGCCGCGAGAAAGGACAGGTCAAGCCGGGCAGAGATACTGCGTGCACACGACAGTGCTATTTGTTAGCAGCAGCCCCCTCCTCACAGCGCAACTAAACTAGTGAGCCTAAAAAGCCAGCAAACAGAAGAAGTTAAACAGAGGGAACCACCTTGGAAGTGATCCACACGGCCCATTACACCAGAAAGGGCCAGATATTTTTAAAATCATTCCTTTTTTTTTTTTTTTTTTTGTTTTTTTCTAACTTTTTTTTA
>NW_017213117.1:0-15927 GCF_001704415.2 Capra hircus | reverse complement strand
TCTGGGACTCTGGGACTGGTGTCACGCACACTGGAGTTCCTCTCGTGTTTCCTGTGGAGAGTGCTCCTCTTGAGACGCGACGGAACGCCGGGAATTCTTTCCGACGCGCAGGGAAAGGATCCCTCCTCTTGACCAAGGAGGCGGAAACAGGCCTCCTCTGGATGTGGGCAGAACTCTCGTGCTTCCTCTCGAGTGGAGACGGGTATATCGGGAACTTCTTGAGTTGCAGCAAGGGTGTGAAGGACCCGTTTGGAAGCTCCAGAGGTTAGGTGTGATTAGCCTCGAGACGCCTCAGCAGAAATGGGCCTCATCTCGCCTGGAGGGGAGAACCTTCTGAATTTTCTCGAGTTGCGGCAGGTGCTCTCGACTTAGGACGGGGACCTCAGGGACCAACTCTGGTGGCCTCAGGAAAGGCCAGTCCCCATGCGAGTTGCTCGGGGGCCTCTCGGGATTCCTCTCTCGTCGATGCTGGGGCCTAAGATCTTGTGTGGAGTCGGTGCCGGAACCTGAGGATTCCTCTCCAGTGCTGACATGGATCTTGGGGTACTTCTGGAGTCTCCCCAGGGGATTCAGTCCTCCTCTCGAGTGGGGGCATGCACGTGCGCTTTCCTCCCAAGCTGTAGCAGCAGTGTCACGCTTCCCTTCGCGTGGATCAAGGGATCTGGGGCTTACCCTCAAGGCTTTCACATGAGGCTTTCCCACAGGGCTGTCCCACCTGCCACCGTGGTGTGAGGCGATCCTCGGCTTGAAAATCGAGGCAGTGTAGGGAAAACAGGCTTCCATGGAATGGACTGAGACATCTGGGGGACTCTAGGATTGGTGCCACGACCCTGGAGATCCTCTCTCCTTTCCTGTGGAGGGCGCCTCCTCTTGAGATACGACGGGAACGCCGGGAATTCTTTCTCGAGCACACAGGGAAAGGATCCCTCCTCTCGAGCTAGGAGGCGGAAACGGGGCTCCTCTGGATGTGGCCGGGACTCTCGTGCTTCCTCTCGAGTGGAGACGGGTATGTCGGGGAACTTCTTAAGTTGCAGCAAGGGTGTGAAGGACCCGTTGAAAGTTCCAGAATTTAGGTGTGATTAGCCTCGAGACGCCTCAGCGGAAAAGGGCCTCATCTCGCCTGGAGGGAAGAAACGCCCTGGATTTTCTCGAGTTGTGGCAGCTGCTCTCGTCTTAAGGCGGGGCCTCAGGAACCCGCTCTGGTGGCCTCAGGAAAGGCCAGTCCCCATGCGAGTTGCTCGGGAGCCTCTCGGGATTCCTCTCCCGTCGATGCCGTGGCCTAAGGTCTTGTTTGGAGTCGGTGCGGGAACCTGAGGATTCCTCTCCAGTGCTGACATGGATCTTGGGGTAGTTCCTGAGTCTCCCCTGTGGAGTCAGTCCTCGTCTCGAGTGGGGGCATGCACGTGCGCTTTCCTCCCCAGCTGACGGCAGCAGTGTCACGCTTCCCTTCGCGTGGATCAAGGGATCTGTGGCTTTCCCTCGAGGCTTTCCCACGATGCTTTCCCACGAGGCTTTCCCACAAGGCTGCCCACGTGCCACCGTGGTGTGAGTCGATCCTCGGCTTGAAAGTCGAGGCAGTGCAGGGAAAACAGGTTTCCCTGGAATGGACTGAGACATCTGGGGGACTCTGGGAATGGTGGCACGACCGTGGAGTTCCTCTCGCCTTTCCTGTGGAGAGCGCCTCCTCTTGAGATGCGACGGAAATGCCGGGAATTCTTTCCCGACCACGCAGGGGAAGGATCCCTCCTCTCTAGCTAGGAGGCGGAAACGGGGCTCCTCTGGATGAGGGCGGGACTCTCGTGATTCCTCTCGAGTGGAGACGGGTATGTCGGGGAACTTCTTGAGTTGCAGCAAGGGTGTGAAAGACCCTTTGTAAGTTCCAGACGTTAGGTGTGATTAGCCTCGAGATGCCTCAGGGGAAATGGGCCTCATCTCGCCTGGAGGGGAGAACCTCCTGGATTTTCTCGAGTTGTGGCAGGTGCTCTCGACTTACGACGGGGACCTCACGGACCCGCTCCGGTGGCCTCAGGAAAGGCCAGTCCCCAAGCGAGTTGCTCGGGGGCCTCTCGGGATTCCTCTCCCGTCGATGCCGGGGCCTAAGACCTTGTGTGGAGTAGGTGCCGGAACCTGAGTATTCCTCTCCAGTGCTGACATGGATCTTTGGGTACGGCTGGAGTCGCCCCAGGGGAGTCAGTCCTCGTCTCAAGTGGGGGCATGCACGTGCGCTTTCCTCCCGAGATGTAGCAGTAGTGTCATGCTTCCCTTCGCGTGGATCAAGGGATCTGCAACTTTCCCTCGAGGCTTTCCCACGAGGCTTTCCCTCGAGGCTTTCCCACAGGGCTGTCCCACAGGCCACCTTGGTGTGAGTCGATCCTCGGCTTGAAAGTCGAGGCAGTGCAGGGAAAACAGGTTTCCCTGGAATGGACTGAGACATCTGGGGGACTCTGGGAATTGTGGCACGACCCTGGAGTTCCTCTCGCCTTTCCTGTGGAGAGCACCTCCTCTTGAGATGCGACGGGAACGCCGGGATTTCTTTCCCGACCACGCAGGGAAATATCCCTGCTCTCGAGCTATGAGGCGGAAACGGGGCTCCTCTGGATGAGGGCGGGACTCTCGTGCTTCCTCTCCAGTAGAGACGGGTATGTTGGGGAACTTCTTGAGTTGCAGCAAGGGTGTGAAGGACCCTTTGGAAAGTCAAGAGGTTAGGTGTGATTAGCCTCGAGATGCCTCAGCGGAAATGGGCCTAATCTCGCCTGGAAGGGAGAACCTCCTGGATTTTCTCCAGGTGCGGCAGGTGCTCTCGACTTACGACGGGGACCTCACGGACCCGCTCTGGTGGCCTCAGGAAAGGCCAGACCCCAAGCGAGTTGCTCGGGGGCCTCTCGGGATTCCTCTCCCGTCGATGCTGGGGCCTAAGACCTTGTGTGGAGTAGGTGCCGGAACCTGAGGATTCCTCTCCAGTGCTGACATGGATCTTGGGGTACGTCTGGAGTCGCCCCAGAGGAGTCAGTCCTCGTCTCGAGTGGGGCCATGCACGTGCGCTTTCCTCCCGAGCTGTAGCAGCAGTGTCACTCTTCCCTTCGCGTGGATCCAGGAATCTGTGGCTTTCCTTGGAGGCTTTCCCACGAGGCTTTCCCACGAGGCTTTCCCACGACGTTTTCCCACTGGGCTGTCCCACGTACCACCGTGGTGTGAGTCGATCCTCGGCTTGAATGTCGAGGCAGTGCTGGGAAAACTAGTTTCCCTGTTATGGACTGAGCATCTGGGGGACTCTGGGAATAGTGGCACGACCCAGGAGTTCCTCTCGCCTTTCTGTGGTGAGCGCCTCCACTTGAGATGCGACGGGATACGCCGGGAATTCTTTCTCGACCACACAGGAAATGAATCCCTCCTCTGGAACTATGAAGCGGAAACGGGGCTCCTCTGGATGTGGGTGGGACTCTCGTGCTTCCTCTCTATTGGAAACGGGTATGTCGAGGAACTTCTTGTGTTGCAGCAAGGGTGTTAAGGACCCTTTGGAAGTTCCAGAGGTTAGGTGTGATTAGCATCGAGACGCCTCAGGGGAAATGGGCCTCATCTCGCCTGAAGGGGAGAACCTCCTGGATTTTCTCGAGTTGCAGCAGGTACTGTGGACTTAAGACGGGGACTTCAGGGACCGCCCTGGTGGCCTCAGGAAATGCCAGTCCCCATGCGAATTGCTCGGGGGCCTCTCGGGATTCCTCTCCCGTCGATGCCGGGGCCTAAGACCTTGTGTGTAGTTGATGCCGGAACCTGAGGATTCCTCTCCAGCCCTGACATGGATCTTGGGGTACTTCTGGAGTCTCCCCAGGGAAGTCAGTCCTCGTCTCGAGTGGGGGCATGCTCGTGCGCTTTCCTCCCGAGCTGGAGCAGCTGTGTCGCGCTTCCCTTCGCGTGGATCAAGGGATCTGTGGCTTTCCCTCGAGGCTTTCCTACGAGGCTTTCCCACGAGGCTTTCCCACAGGGCTGTCCCACGTGCCACCGTGGTTTGAGTCGATCCTCGGCTTGAAAGTCGAGACAGTGCAGGGAAAACAGGTTTCCCTGGAATGGACTGAGACATGTGGGGGATTCTGGGAATGGTGGCACGACCCTGGAGTTCCTCTCGCCTTTCCTGTGGAGAGCGCCTCCTCTTGAAATGCGCCGGGAACGCCGGGAATTCTTTCCCGACTACGCAGGGAAAGGATCCCTCCTCTGGATCTATCAGGCGGAAAAGGGGCTCCTCTGGATGTGGGCGGGACTCTCGTGCTTCCTCTCGAGTGGAGACGGATATGTCGGGGAACTTGTTGAGTTGCAGCAAGGGTGTGAAGGACCCTTTGGAAGTTCCAGAGGTTAGGTGTGATTAGCCTCGAGACCCCTCAGCGGAAATGGGCCTCATCTCGCCTGGAGGGGAGAACCTCCTGGATTTTCTCGAGTTGTGGCAGGTGCTCTCGTGTTATGACGGGGACATCAGGGACCCTTTCTGGTGGCCTCAGGAAAGGCCAGACCCCATGCGAGTTGCTCGGGGGCCTCTCGGGGTTCCTCTCCCGTAGATGCAGTCGCCTAAGACCTTGTGTGGAGTTGGTGCCGGAACCTGAGGATTCCTCTCCAGTGCTTACATGGATCTTGGGGTACTTCTGGAGTCTCCCAGGTGAGTCAGTCCTCATATCTATTGGGGGCATGCATGTGCAATTTCCTCCAGAGCTGTAGCAGCAGTGTCACTCTTCCCTTCGCGTGGATCCAGGAATCTGTGGCTTTCCTTGGAGGCTTTCCCACGAGGCTTTCCCTCGACGTTTTCCCACTGGGCTGTCCCACGTACCACCGTGGTGTGAGTCGATCCTCGGCTTGAAAGTCGAGGCAAGGCTGGGAAAACTGGTTTCCCTGTTATGGACTGAGCATCTGGGGGACTCTGGGAATAGTGGCACGACCCAGGAGTTCCTCTCGCCTTTCCTGTGGTGAGCGCCTCCACTTGAGATGCGACGGGATCGCCGGGAATTCTTTCTCGACCACACAGGAAATGAATCCCTCCTCTGGAACTATGAAGCGGAAACGGGGCTCCTCTGGATGTGGGTGGGACTCTCGTGCTTCCTCTCGATTGGAAACGGGTATGTCGAGGAACTTCTTGTGTTGCAGCAAGGGTGTTAAGGACCCTTTGGAAGTTCCAGAGGTTAGGTGTGATTAGCATCGAGATGCCTCAGGGGAAATGGGCCTCATCTCGCCTGAAGGGGAGAACCTCCTGGATTTTCTCGAGTTGCGGCAGGTACTGTGGACTTAAGACGGGGACCTCAGGGACCGCCCTGGTGGCCTCAGGAAATGCCAGTCCCCATGCGAATTGCTCGGGGGCCTCTCGGGATTCCTCTCCCGTCGATGCCGGGGCCTAAGACCTTGTGTGTAGTCGATGCCGGAACCTGAGGATTCCTCTCCAGCCCTGACATGGATCTTGGGGTACTTCTGGAGTCTCCCCAGGGAAGTCAGTCCGCGTCTCGAGTCGGGGCATGCACGTGCGCTTTCCTCCCGAGCTGTAGCAGCAGTGTCGCGCTTCCCTTTGCGTGGATCAACGGATCTGTAGCTTTCCCTCGGAGGCTTTCCCAGGAGGCTTTCCCACGAGGCTTTCCCACAGGGCTGTCCCACGTGCCACCGTGGTGTGAGTCGATCCTTGGGTTGAAAGTCGAGGCAGTGCAGGGAAAACAGGTTTCCCTGGAATGGACTGAGACATCTGGGGGACTCTGGGAATGGTGGCCCGTCCCTGGAGTTCCTCTCGCCTTTCCTGTGGAGAGCGCCTGCCGGAAGCCTTTGTGAGGAATCCCGCCCGTGACAAGGTCATGAGGAAGGAAGCTGACATACGCAAGGCGTGCTCAGACTTCAGGGGCCCCTCTGGAAATTCCTAAGCATGTACCCCAACAAAAATCTGCCGGCTTTTGTGCTCTGCTTTTCCACTCTTCTGACATTTTCTGGAAAAAGTCAATTCAGGGCTTTAGTCTTCTGCATTTGAAAGAGTGTTTCAATCCAAAAAACCCCTCCGATGGCTTTCTAGCCTGCCTGCAGGACTCTGCAAGTGTGTTTGTTTGAGGCCTCCTGACCGCAGGAGGCACAGGAAGCTTAAAACATCCTAGGAATGTAGGGGCTTCCGAGGAGTCAAAATCTTTAGAATAGGACTGATTATAAGTTTCATTTGTTGAGTCAATGTTTGCTGCCAAATTTTCATATCCTTTATTTTTAGATATAGTTGGTATATAGAAAAACAAGTAGTAGACCTAGTATTAGCAACATTAGATCCTCGAGTTAAGTACCTTCTTTGTTATATCCCACTGCACCTTTGTTCTATCGCACTGCACCTTTGTTCTATAGAGATGTAACTTTAATGCTTTAAGGAGATGCAGATTAATAAAAACACTTCAGGGGAAACAAAATTAACATTCATTAAGGAAGAGAGCTAAAAAGTGTTAACAAGCCTGCTTGACCAGAAGATAATGTAAATCACCAGAGACCTTTTGTATACAAAATGATGTATAGAAAGAGTCTGCGCTGCGAACGCTACATAATTCTGTGTTACCCATTGATCTCCATGTTTTATCAAAAGTATAAAAGGCCTTCTGAACAATAAAGGATTGGACCAGTTTCTCGAACTAGTCTCTCGGCCTAGTTTCTTGGGACTCTGGATCCCCCCATGTCTCTCTCTCTCTCTTCTTCTCTCCCCTTCCCTCTCTCTGCTCTTTACTTTAACTTCAGGCTGAATCTCCATCTGGGGCGCGGAGGCTCGCCAGGTCTACTTACTTGCCCCGGCTGTTAAGACCCGCACGAAAGGGAGCTTAAGGCGAGGCACCCTTAGATATTCAAGTGGGCGCCGGTGGCCAAACGTAGATGGTGCAAATTCCTTGTCTGGAATTTTAATGGCCTTCCGTGAAAACCAAGCAATTCAGCCCTCTTCCTCCACTTAATCTTCTTATTACACTATAGTTTCTTAACCTAATCTTACATTAATAAACAAACAAGTCTTTCCACGCCAACGCCGTCCACCCTTCGAATTCCCTGGATCCACCGGGGCTGGACCCTGGCAAGCGCCTCCACTTGAGATGCGACGGGAACGCGGGGAATTCTTTCCCCACCACGCAGGAAAAGGATCCCTCCTCTCGAGCTAGGAGGCGGAAACGGGGCTCCTCTGGATGTGGGCGGGACTCTCGTGCTTCCTCTCGAGTGGAGACGGGTATGTCAGAGAACTTCTTGAGTTGCAGCAAGGGTGTGAAGGACCCTTTGGAAGTTCCAGATGTTAGATGTGATTAGCCTCGAGACGCCTCAGCGGAAAGTGGGCCTCATTTCGCCTGGAGGGGAGAACCTCCTGGATTTTCTCGAGTTGCGGCAGGTGCTCTCGACTTACGACGGGGACCTCAGGGACCCGCTCTGGTGGCCTCAGGAAAGTCCAGTCCACATGCGAGTTGCTCGGGGGCCTCTCGGGATTCCTATCCCATTGATGCCGGGGCCCTAGATCTTGTGTGGAATCGGTGCCGTAACCTGAGCATTCCTCTCCAGTGCTGACATGGATCTTGGGGTACTTCTGGAGTCTGCCCAAGGGAGTCAGTCCTCGTCTCGAGAGGGGGCATGCACGTGCGCTTTCCTCCCGAGCTGTAGCAGCAGTGTCGCGCTTCCCTGCGCGTGGATAAAGGGATCTGTGGCTTTCCCTCGAGGCTTTCCCACAGGGCTGTCCCACGTGCCACCGTGGTGTGAGTCGATCCTCGGCTTGAAAGTCGAAACAGTGCAGGGAAAACAGGTTTCCCTGGAATGGACTGAGACATCTGGAGGACTCTGGGAATGGTGGCACGACCCTGGAGTTCCTCTCACCTTTCCTGTGGAGAGTGCCTCCTCTTAAGATGCGACAGGAACGCCGGGAATTCTTTCCCGAAAACGCAGGGAAAGGAACCCGTCTCTCGAGCAAGGAGGCGGAAACGGGGCTCCTCTGGATGTGGGCGGGACTCTCGTGCTTCCTCTCGAGTGGAGACGGGTATGTCGGGGAACTTCTTGAGTTGGAGCAAGGGTGTGAAGGACCCTTTGGAAGTTCCAGATGTTAGGTGTGATTAGCCTCGAGACGCCTCAGCGGAAATGGGCCTCATCTCGCCTGGAGGGGAGAACCTCCTGGATTTTCTCGAGTTGCGGCAGGTGCTCTCCACTTACGACGGGGACCTCAGGGACCTGCTCTGGTGGCCTCAGGAAAGGCCAATCCCCATGCGAGTTGCTCAGGGGCCTCTCGGGATTCCTCTCCCGTCGATGCCCGGGCGTAAGACCATGTGTGGGGTTGGTGTCAGAACCTGAGGATTCCTCTCCAGTGCTGACATGGATCTTGGGGTACTTCTGGAGTCTCCGCAGGGGACTCAGTCCTCGTCTCGAGTGGGGGCGTGCACGTGCTCTTTCCTCCCGAGCTGTAGCAGCAGTGTCACGCTTCCCTTCCCGTGGATCAAGGCATCAGGGGCTTTCCCTCGAGGCTTTCCCACGAGGCTTTCCCACGAGGCTTTCCCACAGGACTCTCCCACGTGCCACCGTGGTGTGAGTCGATCCACGGCTTGAAATTCGAGGCAGTCTAGGGAAAACAGGTTTCCCTGGAATGGACTGAGACATCTGGGGGACTCTGCGAATGTGGCACGACCCTGGAGTTCCTCTCGCCTTTCCTGTGGAGAGCGCCTCCTCTTGAGATGCGACGGGAATGCCGGGAATTCTATCCCGAACACGCCGGGAAAGGATCCCTCCTCTCGAGCTAGGAGGCGGAAACGGGGCTCCTCTGGATGTGGGCGGGACTCTCGTGCTTCCTCTCGAGTGGAGACGGGTATGTCAGGGAACTTCTTGAGTTGCAGCAAGGGTATTAAAGACCCTTTGGAAGTTCCAGATGTTAGATGTGTTTAGCCTCAAGACGCCTCAGCGGAAATGGGCCTCATCTCGCCTGGAGGGGAGAACCTCCTGGATTTTGTCCAGTTGCGGCAGCTGCTCTCGACTTACGACGGGGACTTCAGGGACCCGCTCTGGTGGCCTCAGGAAAGGCCAGTCCCCATGCGAGTTGCTTGCCGGCCTCTCGGGATTCCTCTCCCCTCAATGCCGGGGCGGAAGACCTTGTGAGGAGTCGGTTCCGGAACCTGAGGATTCCTCTCCAGTGCCCACATGGATCTTGGGGTACTTCTGGAGTCTCCCCAGGGGAGTCAGTCCTCGTCTCGATTGGGGGCATGCACGAGCGCTTTCCTCCCGAGCAGTAGCAGCAGTGTCACGCTTCCCTTCGCGTGGATCAAGGGATCTGTGGCTTTCCCACGAGGCTTTCCCACAGGGCTGTCCCACGTGCCACCTTGGTGTGAGTGGATCCTCGGCTTCAAAGTCGAGGCAGTGCAGGGAAAACAGGTTTCCCTGGAATGGACTGAGATATCTGGGGGACTCTGGGAATGGTGGCACGACCCTGGAGTTCCTCTCGCCTTTCCTGTGGAGAGCGCCTCCTATTGAGATGCGACGGGAACGCGGGGAATTCATTCCCAACCACGCAGGGAAAGGATCCCTCCTCTCGAGCTAGGAAGCGGAAACGGGTCTCCTCTGGATGTGGGCAGGACTCTCGTGCTTCCTCGAGTGGAGACGGGAATGTCGGGGAACTTCATGAGTTGCAGCAAGGGTGTGAAGGACCCTTTGGAAGTTCCAGATGTTAGATGTGATTAGCCTCGAGACGCCTCAGCGGAAATGGGCCTCATCTTCGCCTGGAGGGGAGAACCTCCTGGATTTTCTCGAGTTGCGGCAGGTGCTCTCGACTTACGACAGGGGACCTCAGGGACCCGCTCTGGTGGCCTCAGGAAAGGCCAGTCCACATGCGAGTTGCTCGGGGGCCTCTCGGGATTCCTCTCCCGTCGATGCCGGGGCCTAAGATCTTGTGTGGAGTCGGTGCCGGAACCTGAGGATTCCTCTCCAGTGCTGACATGGATCTTGGGGTACTTCTGGAGTCTCCCAGGGGAGTCAGTCCTCGTCTCGAGTGGGGGCATGCACGTGCGCTTTCCTCCCGAGCTGTAGCAGCAGTGTCACGCTTCCCTTCGCGTGGATCAAGGGATCTGTCGGCTTTCCCTCGAGGCTTTCCCACGAGGCTTTCCCACAGGGCTGTCCCACGTGCCACCGTGGTGTGAGTCGATCCTCGGCTTGAAAGTCGAGGCAGTGCAGGGAAAACAGGTTTCCCTGGAATGGACTGAGACATCTGGGGGACTCTGGGAATGGTAGCATGACCCTGGAGTTACTCTCGCCTTTCCTGTGGAGAGCGCCTCCTCTTGAGATGCGACGGGAACGCCGGGAATTCTTTCCCGACCACGCAGCGAAAGGATCCCACCTCTGGAGCTAGGAGGCGGAAACGGGGCTCCTCTGGATGTGGGCGGGACTCTCGTGCTTCCTCTCGAGTGGAGACGGGTATGTTGGGGAACTTCTTGAGTTGCAGCAAGGGTGTGAAGGACCCTTTGGAAGTTCCAGAGCTTAGGTGTGATTAGCCTCGAGACGCCTCAGCGGAAATGGGCCTCATCTCACCTGGAGGGGAGAACCTCCTGAATTTTCTCAAGTTGCGGCAGGTGCTCTCGACTTACGAAGGGGACCTGATGGACCCGCGCTGGTGGCCTCATGAAAGGCCAGTCCCCATTGGAGTTGCTCGGGGGCCTCTCGGGATTCCTCTCCCCTCGATGCCGGGGCCTAAGATCTTGTGTGGAGTCGGTGCTGGAACCTGAGGATTCCTCTCCAGTGCTGACATGGATCTTGGGGTACTTCTGGAGTCTCCCAGGGGAGTCAGTCCTCGTCTCGAGTGGGGGCATGCACGTGCGCTCCCGAGCTGTAGCAGGAGTGTCACGCTTCCCTTCTTGTGGATCAAGGGTTCAGGGGTTTACCTCGAGGCTTTCCCATGAGGCTTTCCCAAGAGGCTTTCCCACAGGGCTGTCTCACGTGCCACCGTTGTATGAGTCGATCCTCGGCTTGAAAGTCGAGGCAGTGCAGGGAAAACTGGTTTCCCTGGCTTGGACTGAGCATCTGGGGGACTCTGGGAATGGTGGCACGACCCTGGAGTTCCTCTCGCCTTTCCTGTGGAGAGCGCCTCCTCTTGAGATGCGACGGGAACGCCAGGAATACTTACCCGACCACGTATGGAAAGGATCCCTCCTCTGGAACTAAGAGGCGGAAACGGGGCTCCTCTGGATGTGGGCGGGACTCTCGTGCTTCCTCTCGAGGGGAAACGGGTATGTCGAGGAACTTCTTGAGTTGCAGCAAGGGTGTGAAAGACGCTTTGGAAGTTCCAGAGGTTAGGTGTGATTAGTCTCGAGACGCCTCAGCACAAATGGGCCTCATGTCGCCTGAAGGGGAGAACCTCCTGAATTTTCTCGAGTTGCGGCAGGTGCTGTGGACTTAAGACGCGGTCCTCAGGGACCCGCTCTGGTGGCCTCAGGAAAGGCCAGTCACCATGCGAGTTGCTCGGGGGCCTCTCGGGATTCCTCTCCCGTCGATGCCGGCTCCTTATACCTTGTGTGGAGTCGGTGCCGGAACCTGAGAAAACCTCTCCAGTGCTTACATGGACCTTGGGGTACTTCTGGAGTCTCCCCGGTTAGTCAGTCCTCGTCCCTAGTGGATGCATGTACGTGCGATTTCCTCCCGAGCTGTAGCAGCAGTGTCACGCTTCCCTTCGCGTGGATCAAGGATCTGTGGCTTTCCCTCGAGGCTTTCCCACGTGCTTTCCCACGACGCTTTCCCACAGGGCTCTCCCACGTGCCACCGTGGTGTGAGTCGTTCCTCGGCTTGAAAGTCGAAACAGTGCAGGGAAAACAGGTTTCCCTGGAATGGACTGAGATATCTGGAGGACTCTGGGAATGGTGGCACGACCCTGGAGTTCCTCTCGCCTTTCCTGTGGAGAGTGCCTCCACTTGAGATGCGACAGGAACGCCGGGAATTCTTTCCCGACCAGCAGCGAAAGGAACCCGTCTCTCGAGCAAGGAGGCGGAAACGGAGCTCCTCTGGATGTGGTCGGAACTCTCGTGCTTCCTCTCGGGTGGAGTCGGGTATGTCGGGGAACTTCTTGAGTTGCAGCAAGGGTGTGAAGGACCCTTTGGAAGTTCCAGAGGGTAGATGTGATTAGCCTCGAGACGCCTCAGCGGAAATGGGCCTCATCTCGCCTGGAGGGTGGAACCTCCTGGATTTTCTCGAGTTGCGGCAGGTGCTCTCGACTTAAGACGTTGTCCTCAGGGACCCGCTCTGGAGGCCTCAGGAAAGGCCAGTCCCCATGCGTGTTGCTCGGGGGCCTCTCGGGTTCCTCTCCCGTCGTTGCCGGGCCTAAGACCTTGTGTGGAGTTGGTGCCAGAACCTGAGGATTCCACTCAAGTGCTGACATGGATCTTGGGGTACTTCTGGAGTCTCCCCAGGGGAGTCAGTCCTCGTCTCGAGTGGGGGCATGCACGTGCGATTTCCTCCCGAGCTGTAGCAGCAGTGTCACGCTTCCCTTCGCGTGGATCAAGGATCTGTGGCTTTCCCTCGTGGCTCTCCCACGTGCTTTCCCACGACGCTTTCCCACAGGGCTCTCCCAAGTGCCACCGTGGTGTGAGTCGATCCTCGGCTTGAAAGTCGAAACAGTGCAGGGAAAACAGGTTTCCCTGGAATGGACTGAGATATCTGGAGGACTCTGGGAATTGGTGGCACGACCCTGGAGTTCCTCTCGCCTTTCCTGTGGAGAGTGCCTCCACTTGAGATGCGACAGGAACGCCGGGAATTCTTTCCCGACCACGCAGAGAAAGGAACCCGTCTCTCGAGCAAGGAGGCGGAAACGGAGCTCCTCTGGATGTGGGCGGAACTCTCGTGCTTCCTCTCGAGTGGAATCGGGTATGTCGGGGAACTTCTTGAGTTGCAGCAAGGGTGTGAAGGACCCTTTGGAAGTTCCAGAGGGTAGATGTGATTAGCCTCGAGACGCCTCAGCGGAAATGGGCCTCATCTCGCCTGGAGGGTGGAACCTCATGTATTTTCTCGAGTTGCGGCAGGTGCTCTCGACTTACGACGGGGACTTCAGGGACCCGCTCTGGTGGCCTCAGGAAAGGCCAGTCCCCATGCGAGTTGCTCGGGGGCCTCTCGGGACTCCTCTCCCTTAGATGCCTGGGCCTAAGATCTTGTGTGAAGTCGGTGCCTGAACCTGAGGTTTCCTCTCCAGTGCTGACATGCATCTTGGGGTATTTCTGGAGTCTCCCCAGGGGAGTCAGTCCTCGTCTCGAGTGGGGGCATGCACGTGCGCTTTCCTCCCTAGCTGTAGCAGCAGTGTCACACTACCCTTCGCGTGGATCAAGGGATCTGTGGCATTCCCTCGAGGCTTTCCGACGAGGCTTTCCCACGAGGCTTTCCCACAGGGCAGTCCCACGTGCCACCGTGGTGTGAGTGGATCCTCGGCTTCAAAGTCGAGGCAGTGCAGGGAAAACAGGTTTCCCTGGAATGGAGTGAGACATCTGGGGGACGCTGGGAATGGTGGCACGACCCTGGAGTTCCTCTCGCCTTTCCTGTGGAGAGCGCCTCCTCTTGAGATGCGACGGGAACGCGGGGAATTCTTTCCCCACCACGCAGGGAATGGATGCCTCCTCTCGAGCTAGGAGTCGGAAACGGGTCTCCTCTGGATGTGGGCGGGACTCTCGTGCTTCCTCTCGAGTGGAAACGGGTATGTCGGGAAACTTCTTGAGTTGCAGCAAGGGTGTGAAGGACCCTTTGGAAGTTCCAGATGTTAGATGTGATTAGCCTCCAGACACCTCAGCGGAAATGGGCCTCATCTCGCCTGGAGGGTAGAACCTCCTGCATTTTCTCGAGTTGCGGCAGGTGCTCTCGACTTAAGACGTTGTCCTCAGGGACCCGCTCTGGAGGCCTCAGGAAAGGCCAGTCCCCTTTCGAGTTGCTCGGGGGCCTCTCGGGATTCCTCTCCCGTCGTTGCCGGGCCTAAGACCCTGTGTGGAGTGGGTGCCAGAACCTGAGGATTCCTCTCCAGTGCTGACATGGATCTTGGGTTACTTCTGGAGTCTCCCCAGGGGAGTCAGTCCTCGTCTCGAGTGGGGGTATGCACGTGCGATTTCCTCCCGAGCTGTAGCAGCAGTGTCACGCTTCCCTTCGCGTGGATCAAGGATCTGTGGCTTTCCCTCGAGGCTTTCCCACGTGCTTTCCCACGACGCTTTCCCACAGGGCTCTCCCACGTGCCACCGTGGTGTGAGTCGATCCTCGGCTTGAAAGTCGAAACAGTGCAGGGAAAACAGGTTTCCCTGGAATGGACTGAGATATCTGGAGGACTCTGGGAATGGTGGCACGACCCTGGAGTTCCTCTCGCCTTTCCTGTGGAGAGTGCCTCCACTTGAGATGCGACAGGAACGCCGGGAATTCTTTCCCGACCAGCAGCGAAAGGAACCCGTCTCTCGAGCAAGGAGGCGGAAACGGAGCTCCTCTGGATGTGGGCGGAACTCTCGTGCTTCCTCTCGGGTGGAGTCGGGTATGTCGGGGAACTTCTTGAGTTGCAGCAAGGGTGTGAAGGACCCTTTGGAAGTTCCAGAGGGTAAATGTGATTTGCCTCGAGACACCTCAGCGGAAATGGGCCTCATCTCGCCTGGAGGGTGGAACCTCCTGGATTTTCTCGAGTTGCGGCAGGTGCTCTCTTCTTAAGACGTTGTCCTCAGGGACCCGCTCTGGAGGCCTCAGGAAAGGCCAGTCCCCATGCGTGTTGCTCGGGGGCCTCTCGGGTTCCTCTCCCGTCGTTGCCGGGGCCTAAGACCTTGTGTGGAGTGGGTGCCAGAACCTGAGGATTCCACTCAAGTGCTGACATGGATCTTGGGGTACTTCTGGAGTCTCCCCAGGGGAGTCAGTCCTCGTCTCGAGTGGGGGCATGCACATGCGATTTCCTCCCGAGCTGTAGCAGCAGTGTCACGCTTCCCTTCGCGTGGATCAAGGGATCTGTGGCTTTCCCACGAGGCTTTCCCACAGGGCTGTCCCACGTGCCACCGTGGTGTGAGTCGATCCTCGGCTTGAAAGTCGAGGCAGTGCAGGGAAAACAGGTTTCCCTGGAATGGACGGAGACATCTGGGGGACTCTGAGAATGGTGGTACGACTCTGAAGTTCCTCTCGCCTTTCCTGTGGAGAGCGACTCCTCTTGAGATGCGACGGGAACGCCGGGAATTCTGTCCCGACCACGCAGGGAAAGGATCCCTCCTCTCGAGCTAGGAGGCGGAAGCGGGACTGCTCTGGATGTGGGTGGGACTCTCGTGCTTCCTCTCGAGTGGCGACGGGTATGTCGGGGAACTTCTTGAGTTGCAGCAAGGGTGTGAAGGAACCTTTGGCAGTTCCAGAGTTTAGGTGTGATTAGCCTCGAGACACCTCAGCGGAAATGGGCCTCATCTCGCCTGGAGGGGAGAACCTCCTGGATTTTCTCGAGTTGCGGCAGGTGCTCTCGACTAACGACGGGGACCTCAGGGACCGGCTCTGGAGGCCTCAGGAAAGGCCAGTCCCCATGCGAGTTGCTCGGGGACCTCTCGGGATTCCTCTCCCGTCGAATGCCGGGGCCTAAGACATTGTGTGGAGTCGGTTCCTGGAAACCTGAGGATTCCTCTCCAGTGCTGAACATGGATCTTGGGGAACTTCTGGACTGTCCCCCAGTGGTTTCAGTCCTCGTCTCGAGTGGGGTCATACAAGTGCAGCTTTACCTCTCCGAGCTGTAGCAGCATGTGTCACGCTTCCCTTCGCGTGGATCAAGGATCCGTGCTTTCACCTCGATGGCTTTTCCCACAGAGCTTCCCACGAGGCTTTCCCACAGGGCTGTCCCACGTGGCACCGTGGTGTGAGTCGATCCTCGGCTTGAAAGTCGAACACAGTGCAGGGAAAACAGGTTTCCCTTGAATGGACTTAGACATCTGGAGGACTCTGGGAATGGTAGGCAAGACCCTGGAGTTCCTCTCGCCT
>NW_017213116.1:0-25473 GCF_001704415.2 Capra hircus | reverse complement strand
CACATTATCTCTATTTAATGGCATTTGCTTTGTTTAAATGTTAGGTGATTCTTATTATATGCTTCTCTCACTAAGACATGTCCGATTCTCTGTGACCCCATGGACTGTAGCCGGTCAGGTCCTCCTGTCCATGAGATTCTCCAGGCAAGAATACTGGAGTGTGCTGACATTTCCTTCTCCAGGAATCTTCCCAACCCAGGGATCGAACTCAGGTTTGTTGCATTCCGTAGTTGAGATTTTTCTTAGACTGTCTGTTCCTTCCATTTATATAACCTGTTTTAGAGAATAGAGGGGAAAATATCTATCTGCTGTTTTCAATCAAAGTGTGTGTTGTGGAGAACATGCCAAAATAAGGATGCCTTGATGAATCTATGTACCTCTCTATTTCTCATTAATACTGTCATTTATTTTGCCATTGCCTATCACTCATGATACTAGACTATCCCACTATCCTAACTCCCATACTCATTGCTTTCACTTGAAGACAAATCTCTCTGTTACTGCTTGCTGGTCCATCTGGTTGGAAATGGAATGGAGAGTTTTCTGGCTTTTCTTCCTGTTATACTGAGTAGTTGCCTCTAAGACCACTCTTTTGCCATAGGTTTTACCTTTTGACATGGAGAACTCCTGGAATACTTTTACTACCTATAAGAATACTCTCCACTGCTCTCCTATGTATGTCCTGAACTGTGGTTTCCTTCTTTAACCAAAACATCTTCTAAGGTGTTCCTCAGTTTTTGGCCCACAAGAGTGATTTCAAGCATGACTATGTATTGAATCATTTTCCTGTTGTGTCAGGTAGAATAGAGCAAGTGAAGAAACTGTAAATAGCAGTGGTTCAAGGAAGATATGAGGTTATTTCTTTATCCCTGTTTTATAAATAGACTCCACTAACTTGCTCAATGTCACATAACTAATAAACTATGAAACTGGGGTCTGAACCCAGATGTGACTCCAAAGTCTACCTTGTTAGGTTCTTTTCCTCTATACCAGTGGTGCTCAACTTTGGCTGTATATTAGAATCACCAAGGTAGCTTTAAACGTACTAATGCTTCAAACCTACACCAGATCAATTAAATCATAGTGAAGAGTATTTTGTAAAACTTTCTAACATACTTCTTTTTTTGCCTAAATAGGCTATATATTCCTCTGCCAAATATTTTCCTGATTACCTGATTGCTAGCACTCTGCTTAAGTTTTACTTGTCTGTGTAATTTTGAAAATTATTTTGACAAAATATGGAAAATTACCTTAGTTCATATTTGATTCAAATTTTTAAAAATCATTAAGAAATACAGCAAAGCATGCAAAATTATACAGACTCTGAAAAGTCAGTCTATGTAATCAATCAGGTTAACAGACTACAGAAGAAAAATCACACAAATTGACGGACGGATGTAGAAAAACCATCTGACAAAATTCAACACCGTTCATGAATTAATTAAAAAAACCACCACAGAAAACTCTAGGAATACACAAAACTTACTCAGCTTGATACAGTACATCTACCAAAAAACAAAGAAATAAAATCTCTTAGCTAATATCACATTTAACAATAAAGACTAAATGTTTTCCAGCTAAAATCAGGAACAAGTCAAGAATGCCCATTCTCACCACTGCCATTCAATATAGAACTAGAAGCTTTGCCTAAAGCAAAATGTGGAAATAAAAGGCATTCCAATTGGAAAGGACTAAAGCCATCTCTGTTTGCAGATGGGGCTTTCTGGGGGCTCAGTGGTAAAGAACAGACCTGCCAATTCAGGAAACATGGGTTCGATCCTTGGGTCAGGAAGATCCCCTGGAGAAGGAAATGGCAATCTGCTCCAGTATTCTTGCCTGGGAAATCCCCTGGAGAGAGGAGCCTGGCGGACTACCGTCCATGGGGTCACAAAAGGGTCAGGCATGACTCAATGCAACAATTTGTTGATGACATGATGATCGATGTAGACAATCCCAGGATAAGTATAAAAATCTTTTGAAACTAGTAAGTGAATTCAGCATGATTGCCAAATACAAGATCAATTGCATTTCTATGTAGTAACAATGAATATGTGGAAAGCAAAACTTTAAATAAAATATTATTTATAATCCCTTTAAAAAAGAGAAATATTTAGGTGTAAATCCATCAAAACACATATAGACATGTATGCTGAAAATTACTAAACACTAAGGAAAGAAATCAAAGATCTGAATAAGTAGAGAGACTTACCACATACATGGATTATAAGATTCAACTATAGTAAACATGTCAGTTCTCTTTAAATTGGTATATAGGTTTACTGCAATCCCTATCAAAAATTCTCAGCAAGAATTTTCATAGATATAAGCAAGATTATTTTAAAATTTGTATGGAAATGTAAATGACTTAGAGTGGCCGAAACAATTTTGAAAAAGAATAAACTAGGAAATCAGTCTACCTGACTTCAAGACTTGTTTTTTATAGCTACAATAATCAAAACTGTTTGATATTGTAGGATGGATAGATACATAAATCCAGGGGCTAGAATAGAGAACACAGAAATAAACTTACAAAAATATACTCAGTTCACTTTCAACAAAGGTGGAAAAGCAATTCAATGGAGGATCTTCTCAACAAATGGTGCTGGAACAATTGCATATCCATAGACAAAAAAATATGAATTATAATCTAAACCTCATACCTGACACAAAAAATTAACTCAATGTGCATCACAGATTTAAGTATAAAATGCACATCTTTAAACTTTTAGAATATGACATAGGAGAAAACTTCAGGACCTAGGCTTCATGAAGAGACATAATACCAAAAGCACAAACCATAAAAACCATGAACACATTAAAAAAATTTTTTTTTAATTTGCTTAACAGAGAATGAAAAGACAAGCTGACTAAGAGAAAGCATTTGCAAATCCACATGTGTGACAAAGGACTCAGATCTAGATTATATAATAAAACTCTCAAAACTCAATGTTATAAAAAGCAAGCAATTCAATTAAAAAATGGGCAAAAGGCACAAAGGGTTATATCACTGAAGAAGCTATACAGTTATAGCAAATGAGCATGTGAAAAGATCTTTAACACCATTATATATTAGGGGAATGCAAATTTAAAACACAACATGATATCATTACACATCTGGTAGAATAGCTAAAATAAAAATAACAAATGCTGGTGAGAATGCAGAAAAACTGCATCTCTCATATATTCCTGGTGGGTTATATAAAATATTAAACCACTCTGGAAAATAGTCTGGTAATTTCTTATATTAATAAGAAATTAATTGGGCTTCCCTTGTGGCTCAGCTAGTGAAGAATCTGCCTGTAATGTGGGAGACCTGGGTTCGATCCCTCCATTGGGAAGATCCCCTGGAGAAAGGAAAGGCTACCCACTCCACTATTTTGGCCTGGAGAATTCTATGGATTGTATAGTCCACGGGGTCACTAAGAGTCAGACACGACTGACTTTCACTTTCACACTTCACATTAATAAAATGAAGCATATAATTTTCAAATGACACAGCAGTTATACTTTTGGGCATTTCGTTTCCAGATAAATAAAATCTTATGGCTGCAAAGAAACCTGTGCATCACTGCTTACACTTAGCATTCATTTATTCTATTTCACTGTACGTAGCATTCAATGTATGAATAACCGCTAATCAAATTAGTAAGCTGATGATAGGCATCTCGGTTATTTTCACTTTTCAACATTTCAATAATGCTTTTTTGAATATTTTTGTACCTCTCTCCTTGAGCACATGTGTGAGGATTTCCCTAGGATGGATATTTAGAAATGGAAAACTCTGGATTATAAGTTGATATATATTTTCTAACTATACTCAGTTCAGTTCAGTCGCTCAGTCGTGTGCAACTCTGCGACCCCATGAATCGCAGCACGCCAGGCCTCCCTGTCCATCACCAACTCCCACAGTTCACTCAGACTCATGTCCATCAAGTCGGTGATGCCATCCAGCCATTTCATCCTCTGTTGTCCCCTTCTCCTCCTGCCCCAATCCCTCCCAGCATCACAGTCTTTTCCAATGAGTCAACTCTTCGCATGAGGTGGCCAAGATTACTGGAGCTACAATTTTGGCATCATTCCTTCCAAAGAAATCCCAGGGCTGATCTCCTTTAGAATGGACTGGTTGGATATTCTTGCAGTCCAAGGGACTCTCAAGAGTCTTCAACACCACAGTTCAAAAGCATCAATTCTTCCGGTGCTGAGCTTTCTTCACAGTCCAACTCTCACATCCATACATGACCACTGGAAAAACCATAGCCTTGACTAGACACACCTTTGTTGGCAAAGTAATATCTCTGCTTTTCAATGTGCTATCTAGGTTGGTCATGACTTTCCCTTCCAAGGAGTAAGTATCTTTTAATTTCATGGCTGCAATCACCATCTGCAGTGATTTTGGAGCCCCCCAAAATAAAGTCTGACACTATTTCCACTGTTTCCCCATCTATTTCCCATGAAGTGATGGGACCAGATACTATGATCTTCATTTTCTGAATGTTGAGCTTTAAGCCAATTTTTCCTCCTTTTTCACTTTCATCAAGAGGTTTTTTAGTTCCTTTTCACTTTATGCCATAAGGGTGGTGTCCTCTGCTTATCTGAGGTTATTGATATTTCTCCCAGCAATCTTAATTCCAGCTTGTGCTTCCTCCAGCCCAGCATTTCTCATGATGTAGTCTGCGTATACACCTGAGTGAACTCCGGGAATTGGTGATGGACAGGGAGGCCCTGGCGTGCTGCGATTCATGGGGTCGCAAAGAGTGGGACACTACTGAGTGACTGAACTGAACTGAACTGAACTCTGCATCAAAGTTAAATAAGCAGGGTGACAATATACAGCCTTGATGTACTCCTTTTCCTATTTGGAACCAGTCTGTTGTTCCATGTCCAGTTCTAACTGTTGCTTCCTGACCTGCATATATGTTTCTCGAGAGGCAGGTCATGTGGTCTGGTATTCCCATCTCTTTCAGAAATTTTCCACAGTTTATTGTGATCCACACAGTCAAAGGCTTTGGCATAGTCAATAAAGCAGAAAGAGATGTTTTTCTGGAACTCTCTTGCTTTTTGATGATCCAGTGAATGTTGACAATTTGATCTCTGGTTCCTCTGCCTTTCGAAAACCAGCTTGAACATCTGGAAGTTCACGGTTCATGTATTGCTGAAGCCTGGCTTGGAGAATTTTGAGCATTACTTTACTAGCGTGTGAGAGGAGTGCAATTGTGTGTAGTTTGAGCATTCTTTGGCATTGCCTTTCTTTGGGATTGGAATGAAAACTGACCTTTTCCAGTCCTTTGGCCACTGCTGAGTTTTCCAAATTTGCTGGCATATTGAGTGCAGCACTTTCACAGCATCATCTTTCAGGATTTGAAATAGCTCCACTGGAATTCCATCACCTCCACTAGCTTTGTTCGTAGTGATGCTTTCTAAGGCCCACTTGACTTCACATTCCAGGATGTCTGGCTCTAGGTGAGTGATCACATCATCATGATTATCTGGGTTGTGACAATCTTTTTTGTACAATTCTTCTGTGTATTCTTGCCACCTCTTCTTAATATCTTCTGCTTCTGTTAGGTCCAGACCATTTCTGTCCTTTATCAAGCCCATCTTTCCATGAAATGTCCCTTGGTATCTCTAATTTTCTTGAAGAGATCTCTAGTCTTTCCCATTCTGTTGTTTTCCTCTATTTCTTTGCACTGATCGCTGAGGAAGGCTTTCTTAACTCTCCTTGCTATTCTTTGGAACTCTGCATTCAGATGCTTATATCTTTCGTTTTCTCCTTTGCTTTTTGCCTCTCTTCTTTTCACAGCTATTTGTAAGGCCTCCCCAGACAGCCATTTTGCTTTTTTGCATTTCTTTTCCATGGGGATAGTCTTGATCCCTGTCTCCTCTACAATGTCATGAACCTCCGTCCATAGTTCATCAGGCACTCTATCAGATCTAGTCTCTTAAATCTATTTCTCACTTCCACTCTATAATCATAAGGAATTTGATATAGGTCATACCTGAATGGTCTAGTGGTTTTCCCTACTTTCTTCAACTTGAGTCTGAATTTGGCAATAAGGAGTTCATGATCTGAGCCACAGTCAGCTCCTGGTCTTGTTTTTACTGACTGTATAGAGCTTCTCCATCTGTGGCTGCAAAGAATATAATCAATCTGATTTCAGTGTTGACCATCTGGTGATGTCCATGTGTAGAGCCTTCTCTTGTGTTGTTGGAAGAGGGTGTTTGTTATGACCAGTGTGTTTTCTTGGCAAAACTCTATTAGCCTTTACCCTGCTTCATTCTGTATTCCAAGGCCAAATTTGCCTGTTACTCCAGGTGTTTCTTGACTTCCTACTTTTGCATTCCAGTCCCTTATAATGAAAAGGACATCTTTTTTGGGTGTTAGTTCTGAAAGGTCTTGTAGGTCCTCATAGAACCATTCAACTTCAGCTTCTTTAGCATTACTGGTTGGGGCATAGACTTGGATTATTGTGATACTGAATGGTTTGCCTTGGAAACAAACAGAGATCATTCTTTCATTTTTGAGATTGCATCCAAGTACTACATTTCGGACTCTTTTGTTGACCAATGATGGCTACTCCATTTCTTCTGAGGGATTCCTGCCCATAGTAGTAGATATAATGGTCATCTGAGTTAAATTCACCGATTCCAGTCCATTTTAGTTCACTGATTCCTAGAATGTTAATGTTCACTCTTGTCATCTCTTGTTTGACCCCTTCCAATTTGCCTTGATTCATGGACCTGACATTCCAGGTTCCTATGCAATATTGCTCTTTACAGCATTGGACCTTGCTTCTATCACCGGTCACATCCACAGCTGGGTATTGTTTTTGCTTTGGCTCCATCCCTTCATTCTTTCTGGAGTAATTTCTCCACTGATCTCCAGTAGCATACTGGGCACCTACTGACCTGGGGTGTTCCTCTTTCAGTATCCTATCATTTTGCCTTTTCATACTGTTCATGGGGTTCTCAAGGCAAGAATACTGAAATGGTTTGCCATTCCCTTCTCCAGTGGACCACATTCTGTCAGACCTCTCCAGACCCGTCCGTCTTGGATGGCCCCACACGGCATGGCTTAGTTTCACTGAGTTAGACAAGGCTGTGGTCTGTGTGATTAGATTGACTAGTTTTCTGTGATTATGGTTTCAGTGTGTCTGCCTTCTGATGCCCTCTTGCAGCACCTACCATCTTACTTGGGTTTCTCTTACCTTGGACGTGGGGTATCTCTTCACAGCTGCTCCAGCAAAGTGCAGCTGCTGCTCCTTACCTTGGACGAGGGGTACCTTCTCACCCCCACCCCTCCTGACCTTCAACGTGGAGTAGCTCCTCTCAGCCCTCCTGCACCCGGGCAGCCACTGCTCCTTGGAGGTGGGGTTGCTCCTCCCTGACGCTGCCCCTGGCCTCGGGCGTGGGGTGGCTCCTCCCAGCCACGCTTCTGCGAGGTCCATCGCAGCTACTACCAAAAACGTTTCTTAAAAATTGTACTAATTTATGTTTATTCCAACATAAATGAGGGTTCCAGGTGCTTTTTGTCTTTGCCTATATCTGGTTAGCAGCTTCCCTGGTTACTTAGTTGGTAAAGAGTCTGCCTGCAATGCGGGAGACCTGGGTTCAATCCATGGGTTGGGAAAATCCCCTGCAGAAGGAACTGGCAACCCACTCCAATATTCTTGCCTGGAGAATTCCATGGACAGAGGAGCATGGTGGGCTACAGTCCATGGGGTCACAAAGAGTCGGACACAACTAAGTGACTAAATTTCAGCTTCACTTTTTCACTTTAAAAATTTCCATCAATCTAATTGTAAAAGATGCAATTTCTGTTTTAACTTGGATTTCCCTAGTTATGTGTAAGGTTGAGCATACATTTACTTGTTCATTGGCCATTAGGGGTTCCTGTTTTATGAACGATCTGTGCATATCTTTATTTTTTTTTTTACTGAAGGTTTACCTTTTATAATTGATATGATATATATACATATATATATAATCAGGACATTAATCCTATGTCAGTTATGTAAGATTCAAATATCTTTTTCTCAGTCTGTTACTTATGTTTTAATGTTTTAATGCCATCTTTTGCTTTCAGAAGCTTTAATTTTCATATAATCAAATTTACCAATATTTTCCTAAAAGATTTCTGCTTTTTGAATATTGGTTAACAAAATCTTTGGTCACAAGGAACTAAAGAGAATCTCTAACATTTTATTCTAATAATATTCAAGCCCTGTTCTTTATATTCACATCTTTAAAACATCTGGAGTTCATTTTTATGTATGGCATGAAGTGGGGATCTAATTTAATTTTTTCCATACAAAAGTTAATTGTCCCAATATCATCTATTGAATACTCTTTGCTTTCTTTACTCTGTCCAATTAAACAAATACCCAAACTTACTATGTGCTAATCATTGTTCTAGGTACTTTGCGTAAGTATTAAAAATAAACAAAATATTACTATTAGCATTATAAATTATATTTCATTAACGCTGTTAGAATATGCTTGCCCTGTGGAGCTTATATATTCTACTTTGGGTAGATATATAATAAACATAATAAATAGGTATATTATATAGTATGTTGGAAGATGATAAGTGTTATAGAAAAAACAGAGCAGAGTAAAGGAAGTTGGAGTGCTGGGTTGGGAGGAAGGTTGTCACTTTAAACAGGATGATCTGGGTTGGCCTTGTTGAGAAGTTGATATTTGGGGTTGATATTTCACTTGAAAGAAGATATTTCACTTGAAAGTTGATATTTCACTTTAAAGAAGTGAAAGAGGTGTCATGTGAATATTTGGGGCATAATAAAAGATATTTAACTGATATTTGTGAATTTCACAAAAGTTCCTGTTGAACTTCCTACTGCAGCTTTTCACACACATTTATATATATATATATATATATATTACATTGAGGAGTACTGACACCCTTACATCATTGCATCTTGCCATTCATGAGCATGGTCTGGCTCTATATTTATTCACAGCTTCTGTTATGTTCTTTAATAGTATTACGATTTTCTCAATAAAGATCTTACACACATTTGTTGGCTTTATTACTATGTACTTCATAATTTTTGGTCCCTATAAAATGTTTGTATATATTTCCAACCTCACTTCCTATCTGCCCATCCCACTCCACCCTAGATGGGTGTTTCTGATAGGTAATGTAACCTAATGATTGTGTGTGTGTGTGTGTGTGTGTGTGTGTGTGTGTGTGTGATGGATGATGGTCTTATTTCCTGATCCTGATCCTAAAGCTGAGTTTGATTAACCCAGACCACAGCCCTTCTCCTTCATGATTTTTGCAAGATACGTATTCTTGTCCTGTCTTCTCAGTGAATCTTCAAGTTCTTCAGGGGCAGTGGACTGATGTTTTCTACGCTGCAGCTTTCAGGTGGTACTGGGTAGGCACACTGAACTTACTCTAAAGGTCTTACTGGGATATTTCCCACAATGGGGTTGCTGCACTTTTTCTTCATTCTCTTCACTCCAGTGAACCATCAATCATGACTCTCCCTTGATCTTCAGAGTTGTCTTCCATACAGAAAGATGCACTTTCCCCCTGGACTCGTACCTGAGACATTGTTTTCTGCCGTGTTCCTTCTCCTCTGAGGAAGTGAGACAAAAAGTTTTGATTGGTAGCTGAGAATTCTTTGAGAAGAATTATGTTGGTGAAATAATCTAGTCCTGTTTTTGTAAAAGGTTTTCCCATAAGTCTATTGAATGCTCTGGGAGGAAAAAAAAAAAAAAAGATCCTGAGTTTAAAAAAAAAAAAAAAGGCAGGAAGCCCTTAATACTCAACTGACTTCTTGGAGCCTGTGCGTGTGCTAAGTCGCTCAGTCATGTCCAGCTCTTTGAGATGCTATGGACTGTAGCCTGCTGGGCTCCTCTGTCCACGGGACTCTCCAGGCAAGAATACTGGGGTGGGCTGCCGTGCCCTCCTACAGGGGACCTTCCCGACCCAGGGATCGAACCTGCGCTTCCTGCACTGGCGGACAGGGTCTTTGCTGCTGAGCCATTGGGGAAACTCCGTTCTTGGAGACTTGTACCATATTTTAAGTATATTAAAGGCCCTGAGATGTTTATGATAAGGAAAACAAATTTCATTTAGCCCACCACTTTTCAAACATATATGACCAAGGAACCCTTTTTCTGTTCTTAAAGAACACCTATTAACATCCACATACCTCACAATGGGAAACATTGATCTCATTCACCCTTTGCTCTCTGGTATACATAAAGCAAACAGTCATCTATCCTAGACTGTCTTCTTGGATTTTGCATCCACACTAGTGTTTAAAGCTTAGACCATGAGGACATTTTCTCTAAGATCTATTCTAAATCCTTTATGTTTGTCTTAGTGTCCCATCCATTTTTATATCTTCACCAGAAATAAAATGATTTTGAATTCTGATGCAAAATCAATTGTTGTGTATTTACAGAATGTTTACTACATGAAATAAAACAATTTTTAAGATATTGGCCTTGCTGGACCAGGAGGTTACAGCCATTGGATAGAATTTCCTTATTTTCCCGCTTCTATTCCTTGATATTTTTCTGCCCTTGACCTGAATAACCCTGTGTTCCCTAGAGGTGGCCACAATGTAAGGCAGAAACAAATGGAAGAAAACAGGGATGCTGTCCCCTGAAGTACTTATTTAGAAACCAGAAGAGCAGCAGCAAAGTGTTAGGAGAACTTGACTGGGCAGGTGGCACACTTGATGCTAACCACCCAACTAAGATAGATTGCTTAGGCTTTGCTGAGCTAGCACCTTCCAGAGAAGAAAAATCATATTTTTTTATCCCACTTTAAGGCAGTTTACAGTAAAACACATGCATAGCAAGAGCTTAATTATAGGTCATCTAACATTATATCTAGAAAGGAGGGTTAATTACATTAAGAATCAGACAAAATATCAATCCTGAGCACATGATTATCTTTGAGCCTCCTGGAAGCCTAGCAGAAATGGAACAATGATAATTCAAAGCCACTGCATATTAGTGCATGGAGCCTCAGTAGAAGATGGTAACCCACCCCCACTGGAGTTTCTCACTTTTCTTATCTTATAGTTCAGCCTGATTTCTTGAATTCAATAGGGATGTTTCCTGGCTTTGTATAACATATTTGATATAAAGAAGTCAATTAGTAACAAATAGGCAGTTTGAAGAGAGAGCTATTAATACTTATCTTGTAGCCATCAGACTGGGCTCACTTCACACAGAAAGGTCTCTGGGTTAGATTGGAACTCTGAAACTCTCTGTAGATCCCATGAACAAAACTATTTCACCAAGCTAAAATGTCTTTGAGATCCATCTTCAACTTCATCCTCCATGACATTCTGGAATGATTTTCCCTTGTCTTGTCCCTTTTCTACTGCTTCTTAGTCTACTCCACTAACCTCATTTCAAAACAACTAGCTGTTGGATGCATGAACTAAAATGCCATAAAGAATTCACATATTTGATTGTTTTTCTGTCAAGAACGTTAAATGAAGAGAGCTACAATTTCTAAGAAGGTTGGTTCGACTGCCTGAGTCTGGCCCCCAGGCAGAGTAGGCCAAGGTTTTGGCCAAGTAAAATTGCCAATTGCCTAAAAGAAAAGACTAGCACGTTGCTCATTAGGGCATTCTGAACTTGCCTGTGCAATCTTTTTGCTACCCTGCAATTTCCTGTTGGTTATAAATGAAACCTTTCTAGCTGTTAATGCAGCCTGTGAATTGAAAAAAAAAAGCATGTAATTAATCAAAGGAGGTTGGGGGGATTCACTAAGCCCGGGTAAAGGGGAGAAGCTGGACAAGGCACTAGGACCTAGAAGGCATCTATCCACCCTGGCAGGAATTTCTTGCTTGGAGCTCAGACAACAAAGGCATAGAGAGATTGGTTTTCTTTCTCTCAGCATCTCCACCCAACCAGCAGAAAACCGGTGAGTGGGGCTTTCCAGTGATTTTCAGGGAAAACGTAAGAGATGTCAAAGGGAAAAAGCACAAGGCAAAGTGCGCGCTCTCTCCCTCTCTCTCAGTGTGTCCTCTTTCTCTTTCTTTCTCTTCTCCCCTCTTTTTTTGCCTTATTCTATTGGATTTTTTCCCTAAGCCTCTACCTGGGATTTTCCATTGGAAAAGTGAGTTTGATGTTCTTTTGTTTTCACTGTGATATTGATTTTAGAATAATACCACCCCAGATTCTAAAGCAAAGCCCAGTGTTGCTGGCATGCCTGGGGAGATGCTTGCTACTTGTTTTGAGGAGGTGGGGTCTCTTACACTGCAGGTTGTCTGACAGAGACAATGCTGAGCTCAGCACAGGTCATGGTGACATTGGAAGAAAAGAAGGACCGAGCCTGGCAAACCTGCTAGGCACCAGTCCTCCTTTATTGCCTGTCCTCCTGGTCCCCTGCAAATATCTCAGTGTGGCAGTGTGTAGCAGCTGAGCCCTGCATGCTTTGTGAGTCCTTTTATCCCGGTCTGTGCAATGCATGTTAATAGTTTGTTTCCTAGGCTGTCACTACCTTTGCTAGCATTGGGGGCTTCTTTTGTATTTGGTTTCATATTGCGATTTCCTTTCTTTCTTTCATTCTTTCAGCAGAAAGGGGGAAAGTAAATCTGACAGATGACTATCTTTTGCCTCAGCTAACACACCTAGGCAATAGACAAATTTGGGGTGTGCTGCCTGCTGTGAGGGTGAAATGCCCCTTCATTCAGTGTAGAAACCCAGAACAATGGAAGGTGTGCTTGCTTCTAAAGGTCCCATATGCCTTTCAGGGACTCATTAGAGAATCTTTACACAATTAAAATATTCCATTAAGAGATGGGGCTGCATCGTTGATGGAGGGTAGAGCACCTAGAGAAAGCGGGGGGCTAGGGGGTGGGAGGAAGGATTTTGTGGCCAAATGGTACCAGGGCTAAAGCAGAACAAATAACTTGTTAAATAACTGATTTTTGTAATCCTTTTTTTTTTTTTCCCCAGCTTATTTCTTATGAATGTCGGATAGCTGCACCAGCTTGGTGGGGAAGGGGGTTGATGAATAGCACAAAGACTGGCTGTTCCCTAGAGGCTGTGGCTTTAAAGGAGAATCCTACTTTATTCTAGGGGGGAGGGGATGCACACATTAAAGTAGGAAAGGGGGCTTGGAATAAAATTAAAACACTACCCTTACAATTATTTCACTGAAATGCAAAGATCACTTCTGAGCTAGAGATGCTAACCTTGGCTAGGTCCTTCTGTTCCCTTCAAGGGGAATTTTGTCAGGCTATGGATTCATTTACAACCGTTAGTCATGTGGGCATGTGTGAGGAAACAGATGCCAGTTTTAATGTATTTACCCTGAAGTTACAATTTGATAGGAGCCACTGTCAGTAAGTCCCATTATTTTAAGCGATTTTAAAATCCCTCCCTCTCCTCTCTTTGGAACAGTGCCCAAAGTGCCTCCCTCTGCATCTCTCACCCCCACCCCCACAACCACCAGCACCCCTCCAGCCCCTCCCTCTTCTCTATTAAGATCAATATTCTTGCAGGTCAGGGGCAAGCAGCAGATGGGTCACGGGCTTTTTTTCAACCAGTTCTTTTCACAAGCAGCAGATTGCAGATCTGGATCTCGCTAATATTTGAATTCCTTTCTTTTTTCCCCCTCCTCGCCCCTTTTCTTTGCTTCCTTTCATCCCCCTCCGCCTCCCCGCTTTTCTCCAACACTCAGGTCTCTGAGGTTCCACCAAAATATGGAACTTGATTTTGGACATTTTGACGAAAGAGATAAGACATCCAGGAACATGAGAGGCTCGCGGATGAACGGGCTACCTAGCCCCACTCACAGCGCCCATTGTAGCTTCTACCGAACCCGAACCTTGCAGGCACTAAGCAACGAGAAGAAAGCCAAGAAGGTACGTTTCTACCGCAATGGGGACCGCTACTTCAAGGGGATTGTGTACGCTGTGTCCTCTGACCGTTTTCGCAGCTTCGATGCCTTGCTGGCTGACCTGACACGATCTCTGTCTGACAACATCAACCTGCCTCAGGGAGTGCGCTACATTTACACCATTGATGGATCCCGGAAAATTGGAAGCATGGATGAACTGGAGGAAGGTAATTCGAGGAGTGGGTGGTGGCCCTTAGTGGGAGGGGTTATTGTTACTTATGGTTACATTTCTTGGCTTTGATTAAAAGAAATTGGGAACTATGTTTGTTAAAACATGAGGGTGCTGCTGAGACTTCTGATTCTGTAGGCATAGTCAGAATCATTAGCCATTACCCTCCGTGGGCTTCAGTCTCGGCTGGGGTTGAAGTGTGGCTGACTGTGAGGATGCATTGTGTTGATCTCCCAGGGTATACAAAGAAAAATCTGAATTGTACCGTTTACTCTAGAATTTGTTCATCGTCAACTCTAAAGAGCACTATTGAGGCAGACCATAAAATCCTTAGGGGTATAAAATGAGGAAGGAGGTTTGGTTGGGTTAAGAGAAAGAAAACATTGTATACTTATATCCTTTAAACTGCGGAGAGACTCTTTGTGAATGGCAACTCATGGAAACGTGCACCCTAAAAGCTGGACTTCCCCAACGTATTCACAAAGGATTATACTTTTAGGTAAGTGGTCACTGCTCAGCTGTTGCTTCTAAAAAGCCCACTTCAGGGTGTGTCCCTCAGGCTGAGGTCATTAACAGAAATGCCAAATAAAGCTGTAGGTATGTCTGGTATTTTAATAAACACTATTCCTATTAGAATAGGAACTGACCCGCTATACCTAAATCTGTATTTAAACAGATTTCTAGATTTTGGTTCTGCAATTGAATTTTATGACAAGATTGCTGAAAATCCTGACAACCTGTGCACTCAACTCAAAAACAAGGAAAACTCCAGCTCTTGCCCAAACTTGCTCAGCCATGAAGTCTTTTTCATGATCATATAGATAAATAGATCTGGGGACATGTTCTTAATATTTCACTTTATCAAATCAAGTATATTGAGGATGCCTCCCCACCCCACTTTTTCATGGGTGTAATATGTGTGATTGGTTTCACCTGACAATACTTTAAAGGACAGCTTTAGGAGTCCTTCAAGAGTCCTTGTGATAATGAAAATGTTCCCCCCCCGCCACCAAACTTCTTCCCATTCTCCAACCCTCCCTCCTCATTCTTTCCATTCCCCTGAGCAGATGAGTTTAGAACAGGCAGATCTCTAGGGAAACCAAATTTTGAAACAGCTGGCAAGGAAGGAGAAACAGCACATTAAAGGACTCGATAGGCAGTGCCCCGCCTCTGATTCACTGCTTCTAGGTTTCTTGTATTCCTAAACAAAGGAGCATGAGGGCTTCCCTTGTACAAGAGCACATTCTCGCAAGGAGCTGCTGTTTTTCAAGTCAGGTCAAGTGATTTGGGGCCAGTTACTTATAAGAGCCGGTGCCCATATGGCTGCCAGATCTGGGTCTCAGGCAGGGTTCAAGTCTGAGGTTTTCCTCCAAGTGGACCTTGAGAAACAATGCTGATGGGGCTTAATTATTTGATCAGGTGCTGGAGGGCCAGGAAGAGGTTAATCCTAGGCTTCTGAACATTGAAGGATTGGCCATCCTAGCAAATATCGTAAAAGAAAGGAGAGTCCGGGCAAACTTGAAGGACTAGAAGCTGGATCCAGGGAGCTGTCCAACAGAGTAATCGATAGGGCTTGCGTCCTTTGTCACTGTAAAATCCACATCTCAGTCAAACTGGGGTGGGGGGAGTGTTTTCTCTGTAATAATTTTCATAAACAAAGCACCTGAATCACCAGTGTGTCCACATTTCTACTACCTGCTGTCTTTTAAAGACCACCATAGATGCTCAGGCAGAATTCTGAATCAAGTGCCATTGTATTTGGAGCAAGGATTACAGTGTTTTTGGTGTCTAATGTGAGAGATCTCATGCACAGATTCCTCTCTTCCCCAAATACATTTTTAACATGTCTTGCTCAAAGAGTGGCCCTTGGTATTGATTTTCCTTCCTGGATTTGTGTGTGTGTGTGTGTGTGTGTGTGCACACGTGCATACATATATGTGTATTGTGGTGTGTGTTGTGATCATCTTAGCTGAATATATGTAATAAATACAATTTTGAAGACTGCAGCTTTCTTTTCTCTTGATCCTTTTGAGTTCTGCTAGATTGGACTCCTCTCATTTACCACTCTTGGGTGCAGTAGTAGTACTTCCTGGTGAATTTCTGGTGAGTGTGCAGAGTGTGAATTTATGCAGAATGTGACTAAAGCTCATTTGCATTTATTCACATGTCACTTACAGTCACAGTCTGCTGTGCCCTCAATGCCCTCTCAGTCCTAAGTACTGTGATTCAGTCAAGGAAATTCTAGGGTATTCCTGGGATAGCACCGAGAACTGTGACCAATTTTCTATCACCATTGTGCCAAATGGGAATATACACAGATATGAAGAGGATAAAGAAAAGGGGTCTTTGGGATTTCCCCGGCGGTCCAGTGGTTGGTACTTTGTGCTTCCATTGCAGGGACCAGGGGTTCAATCCCTGGTGGGGAAACTAAGATCCCACATGCTGCATGGTACAACCAAAAAAGGGGGGGCAGTTGTTTTCGCTCCTTTTTTTTTTTTTTTGTCCTTTTGCAACTACTCATGTAGGAATGGAGGATAAAAGTCTTTTACTTTGTTCACCTTTGGAAGAGGTTAAATGAATGATTAAAACAAATAATTTACACGTTGCTTTACAAGAGACTTCAAATTGAAAAGTTTGGAAAGATCCCTGGGGGAAGAGTCAGATTCATTGGGTTCTTGTCTTAGAGGCAGAAGGTTATAGCAGGAAAATAAATTTTTAGAATCAGATTTGGTTCAGATCCAAGCTCTGCCACCTGCTAGCTTGTGTGAACTTGGGGAAACCATTTAGGCCTCCCAAGCCTCAGTTGTTCATCTGTAAAGTGGGCATAACTGCTTTGAGGGTTAAATGAGACAATGACTATAAATTGTTTAGTATTCTGCCTGGCACATTAGCAGTACTCAATAAAGGGTTGTAGTTTAGTCACTCAGTCATGTCCGACTCTTTGTGACCCCATGGACTGTAGCCTGCCAGGCTACTCTATCCATGGGATTCTCCAGGCAAGAATACTAGGGTGGTTTGTCATTTCCTTCTCTAGCGGATCTTCCTGACCCAGGGATCGAAACCGGCTCTCCTGCCTTGGCAGAAGCGGGTTCTTTACCACTAGCGCCACCTGAAAATTCGAGTAATGGTAGATGTTACTATTGAGTTGGCATAAAAGTTTTAGTTTTTCTTAAGATGGTACTGAAAAACTCGAATGATCTTCTTGGCCAACCCAATATTTGAGTCATCCTAGTTTATAGCTGGTTAAGCTACATGACTATAGATTTCTCCTTATCATCACTGTGACTAATGTTCTCTCTTTTTAAAACAACTTTAAAATACCAAAATTTATTAGGGTTTAGTTTGCACACTGTAAAATTCACCAACTGAATTAAATGACTTTTAGAAAATTTACCAAGTGGTGAAACCATCATCATAATCTAATTTTATCCCATTTTCATCATCTCCAAAAGAAACACTGTACCAATTAGCAGTCACTGCCCACTTGCTGTATTCTCTTCAGCCCTAGATGACTACTTATCTGCCTATGTCTCTACAGATCTGCTGAGACTGGATATTTTATAGAAATTGAAATCATATACTATGTGGTTTTTGTGACTGGCTTGTTTTCACTTAGAAAATGTTTTCAAGGTTTATATGGACAGAGAAGCCTGGTGGGCTATAGTCCATGGATTTGCAAAGAGTTGGACAGGACTGAGCGACTAACACTTAACTAACTTATACCATGTATCAGTACTTCACTTCTTTTTAAAAAGTTTTTACTTTTTTGAAAGCACTGGGTGACATGTGGGATCTAATTCCTTAACCAGGGATTGAACCCAAGCCCTCTGCCTTGAAAGTGCAGAATCTTAACCACTAGACTGTTAGGGAAGTCTCCATTCCTTTTTTTAAAGGAATAATATTGTATCATAAGTATAGAGCACATTTTGTATATCTATTGTAATATTCTTATCTGTAAAATGAGACTAGTAACACCTGCCTTCTGTATCTATTAGAGTGATTGTGAGGATAAAATTAGATAATAGATATGGAAACACATTGACAAGGTAAAGCTGCAGCTCCAAGGGACTATTATCATTCATGATATAATAATAATAATGCTAGTGAGAGGTTGGAATAGCTAGGGGCTCCCAAACCTGCCTGCTTTTCAAAATCTTTTAGGGCTTTAGAAAAATATCAGTTCCTGGGCCACACCCAGGAATTGACTCAGAATCCCCAGCATGTGTTTTTACAGATTTCCCCAAGTGAACCTTACAAGCAGTTAAACTTGGGAAAGTATTAGAGTAAATAATCTTGATGGTCTCCTTTAGCTACCTACATTAGTGGGTATTCCTGGGAATACAGAAATCTTTTTGTTTTTTGACTTGTTTATCTTAGAGAAATAATGAAGCATAGAACATACTATGTTTCCAAATGGCCACATTATGAAATTTTAGCCTAAATAAAATAAAATGGAAACCAATTGGTTAATAATCACTATGGCCTTGTGGCACTCCTTTGTCTAATGCCTCTCTAGTCTTACTGTCTGCCGCTAGATACTGAAAGTAGTAAGGGGACTGTTTTGGACCAAAGTCAGGTTATTGATGTCAGTTTTCCCACAGTTCCTTGGTTACATGAAAGGTTTCGTGAAGCCATACAGAATGTGGTGATATATGTATGAGCTGCATTACCAGTGGATCAACGAATGAAATCCAAGAGTGGCTTTTCTGTTGTTGTTTAGTCTTTCATTAGAGAATTGTTCTTCCCTTATGTACTGTCTAATTCCTTCCCTACTTTCTTGTATGTAAGTACCCAGATCAATCTTCATGGTATCATCTTGAGCATTATTATGCAGATCTTGGGACAAAATATTTAAATTGGTACAGCCTTGTTGAAAGATCTGTATGGTGACACTGGCTATGATCCACTTTCTTTGCCATAGCTCATTTGTTCCAATGAAATGAAACCACTTTCTCACTAGTTTATCTTCTAACTACTAAAGCAAGCACATTGCCAAAGAGGAGGATTTTAAGATACCTGGGAGAGTGATATATCACTAATAGATCTGATAATACGATAAAGTGCCATTTAATATTTTCCTTCTGGAGGGAGGAAGCCCGGAAAAAGAGGAGAAAGTCCAGACAGATGTGCTTTTTGCACTGAGAAACTATAAACATATTTAATGTTTTTGGAAATGGAGTCCTCCTGAAAGTGAAGAGAGGTAGACATTAGATCATCTTGAGGCCACAGCTTGTTCCCTTCCTTTCCTTTCAGCTTTGCTTCCATGACTTCATTTCCTTACCCCCTCGCCCTGAAGCAGATTGTCGATTCCAGCAAATTGTCACCTTGCTTGGCTCTGAAGCCAGCTTTCCTTTTCGACTTCCAGCGGGTGGGAAATGGCTCCTGGAAGCTGTGACAGGAGTAGGACTCAGCGTGTAAAGGTGCAACATCCCCCACCCCCTGCCTCCCACCGCCCCCCACCCCAGCTCCAAGTGCCTGGCAGCTGGACCTGCAAGAAGCATCGAGCTCTGGCAGCACACACTGCAGATGCTCACAAAATCAGAACAAGGAAACTTTGATCAAGAGAAGCAGCTCATTTGTTATCTTTCTGGAAGAGGAGAGTCCTTAGTGGTGGGCACCTATTTCTTTAACAGGCCATTACCATAACAACTCTGTCTCCCAAAGCCTGTTTGGGATGGAGAAGAGAAGAAAATTCCTTCTTATAGGCCTTTAGGGCTGGAAGGAACGGAAATGTCACCTAGCACAATACCTTCCATTATAGACAGAAAAGCTGTGACTCAGATATTAAATAATTTGCCCGAGGTCAACCCAACTTGTTGGGTTGGGTAGGATTTGAATCTAGGTCTGTCTGACTTCCCCTCCACCATCACAAACATCCTACCCTCTGTTGGGGGATGCAGATAATGGGTGCAGGTATGCATTATGGGGTCAGGGGTCCTATGGAAAATCTGTACCTTCCCCTGAATTTTACTGTGAACCTAAAACTGCTCTAGAAAAAGATAACCTTTAAAAATATTCTGCCCTCAGTGTGCGCCAGCGGTGGCAGCAAGTGGATTTGCTTGGTGTTAGCCATAAAGTTACCACATTTGGCATTGAAGCAATCGAAGGCCTTCTCTCAAGCCTCAGGAAATATTATCTTTGAAGCATGAGTCCCATGCAGTGCTCATATTCTATATGGATTATGGTGCAGTTCCAAGATGGCTGCCCTTGCTGCTGCCTCTTTTCTTTCCTTCAGCTTCTACTCCTCCTCTTTTCATTTCCTTTCTCTAAACTCTTTCTTCCTCCTTTCCCTCTTTGCTCTTCTAGTTCTCTCTTTATTCCTTCAGATTAGGGCCTTAATAATAGTGATGGCTGGCATTTATCAAGTGCTTACTAGGTACCAGGCTGTGGGCTCAGCTTGAGCCCCAGAGCAACCTTCAGAAGTAGATATTGTTATCATCATCCCTACTTCGCGGACAAATAACTGAAGTGAAGGGGAGTTAGGTAATTTGCCCAAGGGTGCACAACAAGAAAATATTGGGAACCCCATTCTGACTGACATCACATCAGCTGCTCTTTTTCCATTACTTCATATTGGGGCCAAAAGGAAAGAGAGTAGAGAGACTAAAATGTACTGTTGGAAAGTGTTCAACATAGATTTGGCTGAGAGCTGGGCCCTCGGAAAAGTTCTTGGGTGCCATATGATACTGTAGCTGTCTGCCATCGTGTTCATTTTCATCTGGGGTGGTTAATCATACTCATAGTTCAGAGGCTTAAGAGGTTTAAGAGATGGAAGCAAAAAAAAGTCTAGAGTCCTAATAGGGATACACAGCTGACTCTCCAGAGGAGACTGTAGATGAGTGAAATCATAAATATATAGCCTCATACATTTGCACACCACCAGTTGTCTGACAGAGTTTTAAAGTACATGACAAATTATGGAAAACATCTGACTCAAAGGCAGTGACCTCGTGGAAGGTGCCGTGCATCTGGGAGAGTGGCCATTTCTAGCATGTGGGGAATAATGGCTGTAAATATATAGAGGAATTGAAAGGGTCCCTTCATCCTTTAAGTCAAAAACTAAAGATCAAACCCTCTAATCACTTCGGTTGGATTGAATTGGCCAGTGGGAGCCAGAGAAATTAGGGTTTCTTTTGGCTGAGGTCTTTGACTTCCCCCGTCCTAGCTGTGCATGCAGGCATGGAGTGTAGGAGGGGGCCTGTGCTCACCTACAAACCCAGGTCTTGGTCTCTTTGCCAAGACAGAACACTAGCAACTCCTGGGACTCAGAACAGGGTTAGAAGTTTACCTTCCCCTTCCACACTCACATCTAAATGTCCTCAAAGGTGCCCTAGAGAATCTGACTGAATCTTCTCTCAGCACTAACTGAGAAATTAATTAATTAACATGACTTAAAGTCTTTGGTGCTACAGCACAACAATCAATATTTGCACCAGGAGTGAATTATCAGCCTAGCTGAATGTCTGCTCGGTTCTCCTGCTGAGACCAAAGGAAGAAGAGCCATCAGATTATAATTGTGTTTAATGCTTTCTTTGCACCAGCTTGGGTTGATTTATTTATTTATTAAACATTTTTACTGATGAGTTAGACCTGATTAAATCACACTGATTTTCTGTAGCTCGACCTCTGGATGAACTTCCGTATACCTTGAGACTAATGTGTTTTACCTGACAAATTCAACCTTTTCCAATAGTCTCTCCCTCTCCAAGCTGAGCCTACCTCTTTTCTTCATTTCTCCAGCTTCTAGGTCCAGGTGTCTAATCCCTTCCTCTTGCCTCTGGCCTCTGCCTTTCTTCCGCTGAATTAGTCATTTCCCCTGTGCATGCATGCTCAGTCGCTTCAGTCGTGTCTGAGTCTTTGCAACCCCATAGACTATAGCCTGCCAGGTTCCTCTGTCCATGGGGTTCTCCAGGCAAGACTACTGGAGTAGGTTGTCATATCCTTCTCCAGGAGATCTTCCTGACCCATTGATCGAACCCACATCTCCTGCATTGCAGGCGAGTTTTACCACTTAGCCACTAGGGAAGCCCAGTCATTTCCTCCAGCCCATGGTAAACGGGAAAACGGCACTAGATCCCTCCGATCCATAATCAGGCTGTATAATGTATTTTCACATCTCCACCTCATTACTTGTGGTAGCCGAGGGTGAGCACTGGTGAAGACGGCCCTGAACACATAGAGCTAGTGTGTAGCATTTGGTAAGATGGAAAGATGGGGAGGGGGTAGTGAAAACGGGAAAGCGTTTCTCAAGCAAGAACTAGACTGCAAACACAAGAAATAGTGTGAAACGTTTGTGTGTGTGTGTGTGTGTGTCCAGGTTATTATTTAGATAGTTTTTCTACCTGCCTGTGGGGATGATCAGTAGAAGACACAGTTATACACATACATGCACACCACACACACACATGCACACATTTCACATTTTAGTATTCTGCTGCTTAACCATGTACTCTGTCCAAAGTACAGTCTGCCTTCTTGGCCAGTTTGCACTGTATGCCCAATATGAAAGGTTACTGTGGTCACTTTAACTTGGAATAAATTAATTAATTTTGAAAGTTCTCCCCAATTCATAATATAACAAAGGCATGGGGTTGTGAGTCCAGAAATAGAATGGGAACATTAAGAAATAGAGTCATGTTAATGGAAACTTACAATACCATATGTAAAATCGATAGCCAGTGGGAATTTGCTATATGACTCAGGGAACTCAAACAGGGGCTCTGTAACAACCTGTAGGGGTGGGATGGGGAGAAAGAGGGGAGGGAGGTTGTGGAGGGAGGGGACACATGTATACCCATGGTTGATTCATGTTGATGTTTGGCAGAAGCAAACAAAATTCTGTAAAGCAATTATCCTATCATATGTGAAACGAATTGGCAGTCCAGGTTTGGTGCATGAGGCAGGGTGCTCAGGGCTGGTGCACTGGGATGACTCTGAGGGATGGGATGGGGAGGGAGGTGGAGGGCGGTTCAGGAATGGGGAACACATGTGCACCCCGTGGCGGATTCATGTCAATGTATGGCAAAACCAATACAATAAAGTAATTAGCCTCCAATTAAAATAAATAAATTTATATTTTAAAAAAAGATTAATTAAAAAAATAAACAGAGACATGTTAAAAAACACTTCAGTAATGCCCCTAGACATTAACACATGTCCTAGAAGTTAATAGACATTTCAATTCCAGTAAAACAATGTCAAGCTTGAGAACCCCACTTGGTAGATTATACTTAGATATATTCGTTGTCCTTGGACCCTTAGCTTTATAGGATTTTTCACTAAGTATGCCATTATAATGAAGACTATTTTGCTGATTACTTGCCCTTGAATTTGAATGACCAAACTGTTAGAGAGCCTAATTAGGAATGGCACATGAAGTTTGTTATTATCATCATTTCTCCAAAAGTCCTACTCCAAGGTCAGCGTGTATTAGTCTTGTTAGAATAGTCCATATACCTGCTATTAATCACCATGTATTTCTTCCCTTAGGGGAAAGCTATGTTTGCTCCTCAGACAACTTCTTTAAGAAGGTGGAGTACACCAAGAATGTCAATCCTAACTGGTCTGTCAATGTGAAGACATCTGCCAATATGAAAGCCCCTCAGTCCCTGGCCAGCAGCAACAGTGCCCAGGCCAGAGAGAACAAGGACTTTGTGCGCCCCAAGCTGGTGACCATCATCCGCAGTGGGGTGAAGCCTCGGAAGGCTGTGCGTGTGCTTCTGAACAAGAAGACAGCCCACTCTTTTGAGCAAGTCCTCACTGATATCACTGAAGCCATCAAACTGGAGACCGGGGTTGTCAAGAAACTCTACACTCTGGATGGAAAGCAGGTAGGCACTTTTTTTTTTTTTTTCCCCAAATTACTCTTCATTTGTTCTGAATCCTTAGCTGACCATCTTAAACCTCAAACATCATTTTTGGTTGGAAGACCCTTCCTCCACCTCTCATTATCCCTACCTGATATGTTATGTCTCATTTGGAAGAAATGTCCATTCAGCAGACAATGCAATGAAACAGGAATCTGAAGGTTTGGAATGCAATCTGCTTCTGACTTACCAAGTAGAATGGTCACTTATTAGCTTCCTTATCTGCTAAGAAAAGATGTGTTGAAACCTAGGTACTGCATACTCTTTTGAATATGAATTTAGCTATTACATGAGGCAACCTTGATTGTTCAATGTATATGACTGGAAATGAGATTTGTGCACTCATTCCCTGTCTGATATTCTTAAATTGGTACTCAACATCCATTCTGATGAAAAGAAGTTGAAGTGGCCACCATATTCTATGGAAGGAGTCATATATGGGGGAAACACTGAAGTCCCTGGTTTGTTGTCTTTGCCTCACACAAGACTACATTTTTTTCCTCTCTTTTCCACGTGACATAGCTGTCTTAATTTGGCTCCACTGATGGTTTCTGTGAGAAAGGGACTATTTCAGGATCCTAAAATTAGCCCAAGAAAGATGCTGACATCTGTTCCTCTCCAAATCAGGTTCTGCATGTCACTGGTTATGGTACTAAAGTACCACCTATATTAATATCTGGGAAAGAATGCAGTCAGGCGTCTCCATCTGACAGATGCACCATTCTCTTGAGCATGGGGAGCTGTAAATATATGACAAAAAATGTTCCAAGGAAAGTGGAACAGTGGCTGATTCCTTTGCCTCTAAAGAGGATCCTGGTCCATCATCAGACAAGACAAGTGTGGATTATTATCAGTCCAAACTTTCCACCTCTTAAAATACCTTTTGTGTTTGAACTATATAGATTCTAAAAAAAAATTGATTCACTATATCAGAATTATGAGTATTCAAATGCAGAGCTATGTCTCCTTCCATCATTTCTATTATATACTGTGCACTACAAGATTTTAAGTTGCTGGGAAAACGCAAATTCATGTACATGGTGATTTGGATAAATGTGTGGCCTTCTATCTGTTCCCAACCATTTTGTGATCTGAGAGAAACCTGGAGGTATTGGTTGTATGTGATTTGTGTTGGTTGTACCAAAAGCAATGGGTTTGTCTGCCAGTGTTGAAAAGTTCTAACTCCTAAGTATCTGTCTAAAGAGTATCTGTTTTTTGAGGACCAAGTATATATTGAACAGGAGCTATCCAGGAATAGGAATACTCATCAGAAACCTCACCTCAGAGAAGTACGGCCTAGGAATTTTATGATCAGTGGATCTTAGAGTTGAGGGTGACCTTAGAAGCCATGATATTTAATCTCCCTTCCATGGCAAGGATATAATCTACAACCATTTCAATTTCATAAAAGCCTATTTCACTGTTGAACAGCTGGAGTTCTTAGAAAGATTTTTCTAACATTAGGCATAATTCCGTTTCCCTGTACCTTTAGCCTCTTGAAGAAGTACAGGACAAATACAAACCAGGAATATCAGACT
>NW_017213115.1:0-15928 GCF_001704415.2 Capra hircus | reverse complement strand
ATTCTTTGTTAAGCCTCAGAAAGCTGGAAGGGGATGCCTCATGACATTATTTAGTCAGGCCAATACCCTCCAAAGCGTTTAGCTGTGTCACTCAGAGATCCTTTCAGTCACACAATAAGACTTCTACCAAGGCTCAGGGTGTAATCCCTCAGCTATCTCAGCAGAAAACCAAGACAGAGTCAGCCTTATTATGAAGACATGTGTGATTGTGGCTTGGGAGTGGGGTGCTTTGCCATGAACACCGGTAACATTATCAGGAGACACACCAAGGTTTTGAGATAACGTATTTAAGTTCAGCTCGGACTGAAAGGACCAGCAATAGTACAAAACAAGAGCGCTGGACTCCTACCTTCTACAAGCAGGAAGCAGGCTAGGGAGACTGTTTCATGTAACCATATACTAGCCATCTTTCATGCAATGGCATCATGTCAGGGGTAGAATTAAAAAATCAGAGACTGAAGCCTAGGAAGTTTCCAGGCCTTAAATACTAATCAAAGGACTGCCCACAAGAACCCGTGGGATTTCAGAACTGCTACTATTGACTCCCATCTCCCCTCCCCTTTCTGGAACAGGAGTGTCTATGAAGGTTATCTGTGCCTGACCCACCACTGTATGTTGACTGTGAAAGTGAGCAGATTAACTCATCTCTTTTGTTCACACACCTCAGGTCTAGAGGAACTACACTTGTATAATTTGAACTGATGTGCTGGAGACTTGAGAGGGTTTTGGACTGCAAGGAGATCAAACCAGTCAATCCTAAAGTAAATTTCTGCTGCATATTCATTGGAAGGACTGATCCTGAAGCTGAAGCTCCAATACTTGGGATATGTGATGCGAATAACTGACTCACTGGAAAAGACCATGATGCGGAAAAAAAATGAAGGTAGGAGAAGAGGACAGCAGAGGATGGGATTGTGGGATAGCATCATCGACTCAATGGACTTGAGTCTGGGCAAGCTCCAGATGTTGATGGACAGGGAAGTCTGCAGTGCTGCAGTCCATGGGGTTGCAAAGAATACGACACAACTGAGCAACAGAACACTTGAGATACTGTATACGTGGACCCTGATCCATAGCTGGACCTGACTTAAATGACAAGGTCCTGAACTTCAAGTTAATGCTGTAACGGATAAATTATTTAAAGCATTGGCAGGAAAATGCATTTTGGACATACAAGCATGTAAACAATTCTGGCCTGTGTGTACCACGTGGTTTTAAATTACGTCCACAGTTCCTTCCTTCTCCCCTTCACATGCGTGGTGGACTTAGTGGCTCACTTCTAACGTTCGAATATTGTAGAAACGAACAATGAAGCATCTGAGACTAGGTCATAAAAGGCACTGCAGTGTCCTTGCGCATCCTCTTGGATCACTCACTCTAGAAGCCAGCTTAGTCATATCTTGAGAACACTCAGGGAGCCCTTTAGAGAGGCCCATGTGAAAGAACGAGGCTTTCTCTCAGCAGCCAGCAAGCAAACTGGTTTCAACAGCTATGTGAGTAAGCCATCTTGGAAGGAAATCCACCAGTGCATGTTAAGGCTTCAGAGGATGGCAATCTCATGAGACACTGAGCCAGAACACTCAGCTGAATTACTCCTGGATTCCCAACTTTCCGCAGCAGTATGAAATAATTGTTTTAAGCTGCTAGTTCTGGGTAATTGGTTATGCAGCAGTTCAGTAATGCACTGCCAACTTTAGGCAATGTCTTTATTCAGAGCTGCCTGTCCATCTAGTCCAATCTAATCCACAATCTGCTACTTCAGTTTAGAAAACATAGCCCACCCTTGATTTGACCACCCTCAGTATCAGATCACATATCATTTCACTCACCTGAATATCTCACCAGCCTTGCCTAGCCTCAGCAATGATCCTCTCAGTTGAGCCAGAATCTAACCTCACCCTTATAGTGGTCTTAATAAGCTTCCATCCACTGACACCCATTCTGTTATTGTTGTCCATTGCTTTTCAGTCTCCCATCTCTGTTTGCAATCCCATGGACCCACCCTGTTCCTTAGCTATAAATCCCACCTGCATCCCTGCTGGAGTCAGACATAAGCTCAATCTCTCTCCCATATTATAATACCCCACTGTAGTACTCTTACCTTGAATAAAGTTTTTCTTACCACCTTTCCTAAGTGTTATGAATAATTTTTAAACATTTCCAATTTCTGTTAGTAAGGATTATTTTCAAAGGAATATAGTTTTATCCCGTTACTCTTTATACTATATTCATTTGGGGGAACAAATTTCTAGAATTAAAACATTTCATGTTTTTACCATACAAACAGAAAATATCTTTGAAAATACATTTACATGTCTTAAAATATGTAGTAATCTGAAAAGGATGTGTATAAAGACATGTCAGTGTATATACACAAATATCCTCAGAGTTCCCAGGAAAACTTCTCAGTAAACTATAAATGAAAACATTCAGCCTGTAAATAGTGAAATCTTTGGAAGCAACTTGCCAAAAATCGTAGACAATGAAATTTTAATTAAAAAACATGTATACATAAAAATATTTGGGATTCAGACAAAATTGCTAAATAAAGATAGGTCAATACCTAAACCATCTATTGAAAAAAAAAAAAAAAGAAATCCTGAGTATCATGTAATAACCTATAATGGAAAAGAAATTACAAAAGAATAGATACATATCTGCATAACTAAATCACTCTGATATACATCTGAAAATCAACATTGTAAATCAAGCATATTTACAGGAAAAAAAATAGTAAAGAAAGCTTCTAAAATACAAAATTATGAAGGAAAAAATCCTAAAGAATGTAGAAAGTATATATGAATTGAAACAAAAATAGAAAACAACAAAAATAAAACTTGTTGGGATAATAAAACAAGAGCTGCTTCTTGGAGAAAGAAAATCAGAAACATTGATACAACTGTGGCAAATCTAATAAGGGGACAAGGAGGTTAATTCCAATACTACAAATGAGAAATGAAATGGGATTATGAGAGGATAATATTCAACTCTGAGTGGAATCACTTTTGTTTCAGGAAAGGTCCAATCAAGCAAAAACCTGGGGAAAGAAAGAGGAAGAGAGACAAGGGAAGAAAGCAAGAAAAAGAAAGGAAAGGAGAAGGAAAGAAAAGCAAATGTCTCAACAAATGTTGTAAACTATCCAATAAAACAATTCTCTTCAAGATCTAAAAACAGAAACGGAAAAACTTATTAAGCCAGATACTCATTGCTTTTGATGGTACTCAGAACAAGAAAGCCCATTTACACATCACTGTTTAGAAGTTTAGAACTGGCCAACACAATATGATTACTTAATCATTCCTTTTTTTTTTTTTTTTTTTTGCTTTTTTTTTCTAACTTTTATTTAATTGTTAAGTCTTCTATTTCTCCTCTAATTTTTATTTCTATAACCTATTATTACTATATTTTTGTTTGTTTTTTAAAAAAGACTTTTTTTTTTTTTTTTTTTTTTAAGGCAAACACCATATACAGTCTTTGGATGGTTGTTGATGGCTTTTTTTTTGATTGTTTGTTTTTTAATAATTTTTTCTTTCTTTTTTTTTTCTTTCTTTCTTCCTTTTTCCTTCTGCTTCTCTCTAATATTGTATCTTTGAAAATCCAACCTCTACTCTAGATTTTTAATCTTTGCTCTTAGGTTTTTGTGGTCAATTTTGTACATTTAAAAACCCAAACTTCACTATCCCAGTTTACCTGAGAGCGAGATTACTGGCTTGACCACTCTCTCCTCCTCTGGACTCTCCTTTTTCTGCACCAGGTGGCCTCTGTCTCTTTTCTCCCCCATCTCTCCTCTATCCAACTCTGTGAATCTCTGTGTGTTCCCGACGGTGGAGAACACCTAAGGAACAGGTTACTGGCAGGATTTGTCTCTCTCCTACTCACTCCTCTCTCTGATCCTCCTGGTCACCTCTGTCTACTTCCTCCCTCTCCTCTTCCCCGTATAACTCTGTAAATACCTCTGAGCGGTCCAGACTATAGAGCGCACATAAGGAAGTGACTACTGGCTAGCTTGCTCTCTTCTCTTTTGATCTCACCGCATCTCATTCCAGTTACCTCTTAACTACCCCCTCCATCTTCTCTTCTCCTTATAACTCAGTGAACCTCTCTGAGTGTCCCTCAATGTGGAGAAACTTTTTCATCTTTAACCTAGATGTTTTATCATCGGTGCTGTATAGATGGAGAAGTCTAGAGGCTACTGTAAAAATAAAAACTGAAAACCAGAAGCAGGAGGCTTAAAATCCAAAGCCTGAAAACATTAGAGAACTCTTGAATTCAGGGAACATTAAGCAATAGGAGCCCATCTAATGCCTTCATACCTACACCGAAACCAAGCTCCACCCAAGGGCCAACAAATTCCAAAACAAGACATTACCACACAAATTCTCCAGCAACACAGGAACACTCCCCTGAGCTTCAATATACAGGCAGCTCAAAATTATCCCCAAACCTTTGATGTCTCGTAACCCATTACGGGTCACTCCACTGCCACTCCAGAGAGAAGAAACCCAGCTCCACCCACCAAAACTCCAACACAAGCCTCCCTAACCAGGAAACCTTGACAAGCCACTGACAGAACCCCACCCAAAGTGAGGAAGCCTCCATAATAAAGAGAAACTCCACAAATTCCCAGAATATAAAAAGGCCACCCCAAATGCAGCAATATAACCAAGATGAAGAGACAGAGGAATACACAGCAGGTAAAGGAACAGGAGAGTTGCCCACCAAACCAAACAAAAGTGGAAGAAGTAGGGAATCTACCGGAGAAGGAATTCCCGAATATTGATAGTGAAAATGATCCAAAATCTTGAAATCAAAATGGAATCACAGATAAATAGGCTAGAGACAAGGATTGAGAAGACGCAAGAAAGGTTTAACAAGGACCTAGAAGAAATAAAAAAGAGTCAAAATATAATGAATAATGCAATAAATGAGATCAGAAAACACTCTGGAGGCAACAATTAGTAGAATAATGGAGGCAGAAGATAGGATTAGTGAAATAGAAGATAGAATGGTAGGAAATAAATGAATCAGAGAGGAAACAAGAAAAACGAATTAAAAGAAATGAGGACAATCTCAGAGACCTCCAGGACAATATTGAAACGCTCCAACATTCGAATTATAGGAGTCCCAGAAGAAGAAGAAGACAGAAAGAAAGATCATGAGAAAATCCCTTGAGGAGATAATAGTTGAAAACTTCCCTAAAATGGGCGGAAGGAAATAATCACCCCAAGTCAAGAAACACAGAGAGTTCCAAATAGGATAAACCCAAGGCGAAACACCCCAAGACACATATTAATCAAATTAACAAAGATCAAACACAAAGAACAAATATTAAAAGCAGCAAGGGGAAAAACAACAAATAACACACAAGGGATTCCCATTAGGATAACAGCTGATCTTTCAATAGAAACTCTTCAGGCCAGGAGGGAATGGCAAGACATACTTAAAGTGATGAAAGACAATAACCTACAGCCCCAGATTACCTGTACCCAGCAAGGATCTCATTCAAATACGAAGGAGACACCAAAAGCTTTACAGACAAGCAAAAGCTGAGAGAATTCAGCACCACCAAACCAGCTCTCCAACAAATTCTAAAGGATATTCTCTAGACCAGGAAACACGAAAAGGGTGTATAAACCCGAACCCAAAACAATAAAGTAAATGGTAACGGGATCATACTTATCAATAATTACCTTAAACGATTATTTAAAAAGAATAAAAATATGCCATGTTATTGTAAAAAGACAGCAGAAAATAATTTTTTAAAAATTATTTCTACAAATACTAATTTTACTTACAATATTTTGGCACATTAATAAACCAATAAATTTTTACCTGAAAGAACAAGCAAAGCAGACAAGGAAATTCACAAAGGGCAGTAACAAAATAGTAATCTTGACAGATATTCAATATATTTGGTAAAGAAAACAAAGTGTCATTGTGTGAACAAAATATAGAGGGATCAATAGAAAAACAGAGGAAGCTCCTGAAAGAACTCAAACTCACTATTAACTATCTTTTATTTGCAGGCACAGAAACTGACTCAAGTTAATTCTAAGCAGCAAAGCCCTGATGATATTATCTCTTCTTTTTGTGTGTGTGTGTGCTGAAAATTTAGGAAATTTAGGCTGGGAGAAGGAAGAGGATAGAGACTTCAAGTGCCTTTAAGGAGGAGGAGGAAAGATAGGGGGTTGAAGATTTGATTGTGTTATTTGAACAGCATTGGTGAAGCTCAAACAAGGGAGGTAGCAAGCCATGCAGGCCTACGGAAAAAGCATTTCCAGAAGAACAGCACTTGCAGTCTTTGGATCGGGAAGAAATGGAATTTGATGGAGGAAAACCAAGGCCAGTGTTGTCAAAAGGAGAACATTAGTGGGGAAAATAGTAGAGTAGAAGGACAGAGAATGGAAAAGAGGAAGCAGTCAGGGACCATACTGCTGGAACCTTTTTATCTGGCAATAAACACAGCTTGTACTCCTTAGGAGCATACTTCACAGCGACTAACAGTGTTTGATAATACCAAGCAACAATAAAAACACATAATGATAACATTTCGTATTTTTTACTATAGAAAACGAAGAAAGGAGATAAGAATACAATAGTCTGTTATTTATTTATACATAGAGTTTTCACCTGAGACCAGAACACACACACACTCTTTATACAACTAAAAGTGGTTTAAGCTGACACTCAGCAAAGTGCTTTGGCCCAAGTAAACTAACTGGAAAGGCCTAGTAAAATATTCAAAGTGCAAATAAATCAATCAAGCTTTGAGGAAATAAACACAATTTATTTGAATTTGAATTTACACTCAGGAAATTACCTAAAATGGAGACAACAGATTCACTACAGCATAATCATCTGTAGTCCTTCCTCTTCAGTTCTGAGAGGGATGCTATCCCCTTGGTGATTAGCACCTTCCAGCATTTTGTGAAAGCTTAGAGGACTTAAATAAATTGAGGATGGGGGAGAGTGGGGAGAGACAAAGAGGAGGAGAAAGGAAGAGGAAACGGAGAGATTTCTCCTGGCACAGGTCTACAGATAGGGCTTCCTTGAATGGTGCACAGAGATTGCTAGGTATCTGTGCCAGAAGTGGAGAAGGGGTGACATTCAACTCCAGGAGATTCAACTCCAAGAACCTACGGAGGCAGCCAAGTGTGCTGATGTTCAGGAACCAATACTTAAGAGGGAACCCCACAGGTCTGTGAAACAGCCCTTGGAGACCGCAAGAAAAAAGGTTACCACAAGTATAATCGCACATTAGAGGAAGGAAAACTCTATGACTGACAATTACTGAAATACATGAGACAATTCTTGCACATCAGACTGTGTCAAGAAAGACTGAAACTCAATTAGTTTGATACAATGGGAAATTACACACGCAGAGAATTAGCTGTTAACTGGCACTACATTTGTGTCCAAGGCAAGATAAGATACAAAACTGAAATCTTCACGTGTTAACTAGGGTAAGACACATGTAACTGGAAAAGGTAAGGACGAGTTCTAAAAAGGGTTTAATCACCCTGGACTATTTTCACCCACTATATTTACTATTCTTGGACAACTCCATTGTAGCTTTAAGGGTAAGAGAACTCAATTTAGCCCAATTCAAAAGCTGAACAGATTCCCTGTGTTTGATCCTTTTCAGTTAAAACTATGGGTCCAGCACAAATCAAAGTGCACGTCAAGGGCTCTTTTTCCTTTGGGAATTTTAACTTGCTTTGCTACTGTGTCTGACAGGGATATGCCTACCTCATTGTGACTACAGGCCAGCCAAATGGCAAAGGGGATGGAATGAATCAAATTCCCCTTTTGATCACTCAACTGGAGTCCACAGGCACCGAGGACTCATTCTATTTAACTATCTCTGCTCCTCCAACTGCAGTCAATGATACACAGGGCTGCTTGATGCTTGCAAGCCTCTCTCACCAAACACAGGCATTTTTAACGGCTGGCTTCCTTGAGATACCCCTGGGCTAGGTAAAAGCACTCTGAGACAGTGTTCCTTCTTACCTTGGCTCTATGCCTGGAGTGAATGTATGCCTCTTCCTCAGCTGGGACAAGAAGCCACAGCTCTTCACTGATTAAATCCGTGTCTGGTCCAAACTCACATCAGAGCTTCTCCATCAACTTCTCCACTGCATGCTTTCAGAGTCAGGTTATCTTTAGATCAGCCCAAGAGGCACTTCAGAGAGTGACATTCAAATCTGGCTATATAGCTGATACTGAGATCTTCAACGCATGAAAACAGTTGAAAATTACGTTGCTAAAACACTCTACAGATTATATGTATAGTAGAGCTTTCAAACTTACAAGTAACATCAAATACCAAAATAGGTTGTTACTTTTCCTTTCTCCACTTCTCTCATTCTCTCTCTCTCACACACACATGCACACATTCTTTTTACATGTTAAGGACAATTTTTGAAAAACAGATAATAGATTTTTAAAATAACATCTCAATATGCAGATCAAACAAAATTGTACTTCCTGTATTTAAAACAAAATCACATAAATTATCCATCGCTTTCCCCTATATTTGATATTACTGAATAATGCTATAATTTGATCTTTTTGTTTTTAATGGGGTTTTTAACTTTGACCTGAAACACTTGCTTTCAGACTTACCTGAAGCAGAATTAACATTTTTTTTTCTTTTTTTGACCTCCTACTTTAGATTTCAGGGGTGATGATTCAAAATCAGATGTGTTCACAGTAATGGATGCTATTTCCACCAATCCTGCTTGAAGGGGTTCCAGTGATACCTGAATAACAACTTTTGTTTCAGGAGACAATCCTTCTAGCTGCTTAGGCTTCTTAAACATTTGATGACACTGGGTCTTGTGCTCCCTTTTCTCTTTGAAAGTTAAAAACTGTAGCCGACATTTGGAACACTGGTGAAAACTCTTTTCCCAGTGCCCTCTATGATGACGTCTGTATGCTGTTGCAGTTTTAAAAATTTTGAGACAAAACGGGCAAAGTAAATTCTTAGTGTTACCATGGCATGCTCGGAAATGTGCATCCACATCTGCAAAAAATGATGATCTGTAACTGCAAACCTGGCATACATAGGGGCATTTCACCAGGCTTATGATTGTCTTTCATGTGCTCTAAGAGAACCTGATCTGTCTCAAAGGACAACTCACAGATCTGACAGACTGCGGAGGGCCCCTGGGGAGTGTGGACACTTTCAATGTGACACTGCAGCTGGAAGGGAGTAGGAAACTGGCGGAGGCAGTGCTGGCAGGTGGTGTGGTTTTTCCAGCTGTCACCTCTCTGCTCTCAAGTTCCAAATGGTGCTTCATGTGATTCATAAACTTGACATTTTTTAGAACTTTCAAGCAGCTGAGGCATTTAAACGCTGTGTGGGTCTTCGGTTCTGGCTGCCCAACTCCTATATGCTCTCCATAGTAGAAGTCACGAAGTAACACAATCAGATTTCCTTCTGTGGGATCAACAATCTTGTCTGGACTTGCTAAACTTGGAAAATCAGTTTTTGTCAGTCCATTTTCCCCTAAAGGTCTTACAGGCTTGCAATGAACATTGTCCTTTGGAAAAGGTGTCGGACAAGGTTCTCCATTCTGAGCGTGGCTTAGTGAGGTATGGACACGGTCTGGTGTGCTTTGCTGAGTGGGCACTGTATGAAAAATACCTGAAGGGGAAAAACCTAAAGAATGTTCCCCCTATAATGCCATCACTGAGCTTAGGCCTTCTGGGATTTCTGCTATTTGTTTCACAAGTGGAAAGTCGCTTTGATACATGAGGACTTTTATTCATATCTCCTGCAGAAACTGCTCTTTCTACTGGATGCTGACATGAACTTGTGAAGGTAATCAAAGAAGAACATAACTCCTTTGAAAAGCAATTAGGCACTATCTGTGGTGAAATATTTTTATAATCAGCTTGTAGACGGAGGTTCAGTAATAATAGGACTCTCTGGTGATCTTGGTTCAGAGTCAGAAACTGGCAAGACAGTCTTTGCTTCTGATGTAGGAGTCACATGACTAACGGGCTGTGATTTGTGAGCGTTACCTTTCCTGAAGTGACCATACCTTTTTCTCCTTGGAACAAGAACCTGGGGTATCTCTGTTCAGTATGTTTGAAACGACTGGTTTTGAAGCTGAGGTCATCCCAACAAAGATCACGTCAGCATCTTCATTTACATCTTCCACTCCAACCAAGATCAGTTCATCATCATCATCACCGACTTGTTTGGTTTCTCCCTCCCTTTTCCGTACTTCTGGCTCTTGTTCTTCTTCACGTAACATACATGGTCGTTCCATATTTTTAATACGTTTTTATTCTTAGAGGGTACGGCCACAAGTCCCAGTGCTTCCTTTATACAAACTGCCACCTACAGGTATAAACATACTACATATTAGTTAAGAACACAAAAATGGGCTATTTGATTATCTCCAAAACTCTACAGTAGTTATAAACACCCTTATCTTACAGACAAAGACACTGAGTGTCAACGAGGCTCAATGACAGCTGAAAAACCTATGACTACAAGTCTACATGGCTCTAGAATCATAGCTTTGTCCCATGTTCACTGTAATGTTTTCTATTCAAAAAAATAAAAAAAAAAACACTACTGATCATTAGGTGAAATCACATGTAAAGGACCCAGCATTTTTTACAAAAGCACTGTTGTACAGCTTTTAGAAACATGGACTTTGGAGTCAAAGAAGATTAAGTTGGAATTCTAAGTTAACCACACACCAGTTGCATCTTCTTGGGCAATCTGTAACTTTTAAATGTGTTTCTGTATCTTAAAGACAAACACGCCTTAATTCTTAGACTTAAGGTTAACGGCTCTTTGTAAAAGGCATCCGCTATTCAATGGCATCTTGTTTTGGAGTAAAATTGGAAGAAATGTATCTTCAATGCACATTACAACTGATTCACAAATTCTAATTTCATAAATGTTAACAAAGAAAATAGGTAGCAAAGTCAAAGTATAATCTATCTATACCTACTTAACCAAACAGCATAATTCAATGTCAAGCACTTTAACACAGGCCTAGGAAATGAGAATGAGCTCTCTTGATAATCTCACCCCAATTCCACACTGATATATCCTAAATTTCTCCCTCTAATCCTGGCCTAAACTGAAATCCAAACTATGCTTCATCCTTTATCCACAGGTCTCCTCCCCACATAGCAGGTAAAGTGATGCCAGTATTTCTCCCATACCAATATCAGACAGAGGCATCACACACACACACACACACACACACACACACACATGATATCCCTTATGAATACAGGTGAAAGAGTCCTCAACAAAATACTGGCCAAACAATATCCAACAACATATAAAAAAGATTGTATACCATGATCACATGGGATTTATGAGGTATGCAAAGTTGGTTCATTATATGAAAGTTAATTCAACATTATGCCATTTTAAAACAATAAAACAAATAACACATGCCTGAAGAAAAAGCATTTCCCTGAATCTAGCACCTCTTCATAACCGGGGTGAAAAGAACACTTCATAATTAAGAACAGAAGAGAACTTTCCCTAATCAAAGGGCACCTGTAAAAGACCCACAGCTAACATCATACTTAATAATGAAAAACTGAAAGCTTTCCCTCTAAGACTGGGAACAACACGAGGAAGTCTACTACACACTTTGGCTCAACATTCATACTGGCAGTTCTACAACCAGAGCATTCACGTAACAAAATAGAATTTGTTAAAATTCTATTGTTTAAAATTCTGTTTTTTTTTTAAAAAAGAAAAAACAAAAAAAACAAAAAAGTCTTCAGAATGGAAAGGAAAAAGTCAAAGTCTATTGGAGATAACATACTTTTGTATATAGAAAATCTTGAAGAAAACACAAGTAGTAAAATTAATATAAAGCTTGCAGAAGAGAAGACAAATATTTTAAAAGTCAACCACATTTTTATACAGTAGCAACAAATGTTGTTGAGTAAATACTTGAATCTACACTAGCATTAAAAAGAATATTTAGGAAGTCAGAAAGAGAAAGACAATAGATTCTTTTTAATGGCCGAGTAATACTCCATTGTGTATATGTTCCACAGCTTTCTGATCCATTTATCTGTTGATGGACAACTAGGTTGTTTCCATGTCCTGGCTATTATAAACAGTGCTGTGATGAACACTGGGGTACATGTGTCTCTTTCAATTCTGGATTCCTCAGTGTGTATGCCCAGCAGTGGGATTGCTGGGTCATACGGCAGTTCTATTTGCAAAAGTGGTTTGTCAGTACCTCAAAAATTAAATATAGAGTAGCCATATGATGCAGCAATTTCCCTCTTTTGTATATATCCATAAACACTGAAAATGTTCAGTCCATGCAAAACCAGTGTTCACAGCAACATTACTCACAATAGCCACAAAAAGTACACCATCCAAGTATTATCCATTAATTGACGAATGGATAAACAAAAACTGTGCTATATGCTCAACATGGACTGCATGGAAGCCATTTGCCATATTCATATACCATATTCAGCCATAAAAATAAAACAAAAACATTCACTGCTATACACCCATGAAATGGATGAATCTTGAAAGTACACAAACTAGGGGATTTTCCTGGAGATCCAGTGTTTAAGACTTTCCACAGGTTCCATCCCTGGGCTGGGAACTAAGATCCCACATGCCACAGAGCTAAATAAATAAATATTTTAAAAGAAAATATGGTATCTGAATAAAGCCAGACACAAAGGTCACACATTGTATGTGGAGAACTGTAGGTGGAAGAGAAGCAGGAAAGAGAAGCACTCTGTAATCCAAGTGAAACATTTTTTTTCAGGGAGGAGGAAAGGAACTACTCTGATAAAGGCTGCCAATAAATTAAATAAAATAACAACTAAACATTGACCACTGAGTTAAACATCTGAAATTCACTTGTGGCCTTGACAAAAGTGGCTTTAAAGGAAAATGAGAGAACTTGAGATAACAAAGTCTAGGAACAAGTCTGCAGAAGTCTATAATAAGCAAATACAAAATAAAAGCAGAAGCAGGATGTGTCACCAAAAGTAGGATTTTTAACGACAGGTAACATTATAGTCCGTTTGTTTCCTGATGGGAACCATCCAGAGAAACAGAAAACTTACTCCAGGACAAAGAGGAGACTTGATAGAATATCAAGAAATGAGTAGGTCTAGAACTGAGTAGATCAAGAATTGAGTCGATCAAGCCAGAGAGCACACAAGCTGGAGAAGGCAATGGAAACTCACACCAGTACTCTTGCCTGGAAAATCCCACGGATGGAGGAGCCTGGTAGGCCACAGTCCATGGGGTTTCGTATAGTTGGACATGACTGAGCGAATTCAATTTCACTCTTCACTCTCATGCATTGGAAAAGGGAATGGCAACCCACTCCAGTGTTCTTGCCTGGAGAATCCCAGGAATGGGGGAGCCTGGTGGGCTGTTGTCCATGAGATTGCAGAGTCGGACACGACTGATGCGGCTTAGCAGCCGGAGCAGCACACAAGAAGAGTACACAAGCCAAATAATTTGCTCACAGTGACAGAATTGAGATCATATGAAAAAAAAAAAAGGCTGGCATGGTGATTAAATGGGAATGGTAACCAGCCTTCAAGTGAATCGAATCTCCTGATATTCCCAGCCCTGTGTAGTTCTCTCTCAATCTATCACAGGGTTGATCTGTGAGACTAAGCAAATACAGGAGTGAAGACGTGTAACATCTGAAAAAAGACTCTGCACTTTATCATGGGTGCAAGTGCTTTCCTGAATCACTCATTCTGTGAAAACACAGCAGCCTCCACAAGAGAAGCCCCTTGCAGAGGCCCACAGAAGGAGGAACTGAGGCTTCATGAGTACACCCAAGTGAGAGAGCTTAGATTCAACAAGCTAAGTCTTCAGAGGTTGCCAAACCAGACAAAAGCTTGACTACTACCTCAGGAGAGATCCTGGGCCAAGAGATAACAAGTGTTAAGTTCTTTCAAACTATTCAATTTTGAGATCATATGTACAACACAAACATTTCAAGTTGTAATACCATTCACATCATACTTACACACAGAAGAGTTCTCCTATAAATAGAGCAAAAATTTAAAAAAAAAAAGCACACACACACACACACACACACACACACACACGAAACAAACCAAAGCACCGAAAAACAGGAGTTGCCTGGCAGTCCAGTGGTTTGCTTAGGACTCAGCCCTCTCACTGCCAGGATCCTGTGTTCGACCCCTGGTTGGGGAACTAATATCCTATGAAGCCACATGTTGTGACCAAAATGAAACATGCTGTGAAGTTCAAAGCTGCACCAGCAAGATAAGCATACAACACAGCTGTAGGCACAAGTTGCTGGGCATAGAGCTTCCTATGATCTTGTTTACTCGCATGAAATGAACTCAGATGGTGCCTCACCCCCATCCAGTGGAGTTCACTTACTTAATGAAATAAAGCCCTCAAGGGTACAGAAATGAGCAAGTAATCCCACGTGAACATGTTAAATCACAACACATTTTCTCTGAATGAACCACTTCATTCATTTATTCATATGGCAAGGCTGCTTGGCTTATAGGGTCCCAGTTCCCTGACCAGAGATTGAATCCAGACCACTGCAGTGAAAGCCCAGAATCCTAACCACCAGGCCACCAGGGAACCCCCACACCTGAATTGCTTTGCTTTTCGTAGCTAAAACCTTAGGATATGTGCATTGCCCCATTTTAGCCTCACCAAGTGGTACGAGTCAGCTCTACACAGCTTAAGACCCATGGTGCTCTTACTTTTTTTCTTTCAAGAAGGCAGGAGAAAGCAAGTCACCCTGCCTGTTTTTAAGGTTGCCACTCAGAAAGCTGCAAACCTGAAACCATGATTGCCCTGAAGTCAGCACCGGCAATCAGGGACAGGTAATCCCCAATCAGGAATACTCTCTCAACAGCAACGTGTCAGCCCACGAACGAACGGAGAAAAACGGAACATAAGAAAGCCACAACTTTGTCCCTCATTGTAAAGATGTCTGTCACCTTACCTCAGGGGCCCACTGAAAACATCAGCGCTTGAGACCTCCCAGGCAGCAAACGGGCACATCCTGGGGACGAGCAGAGGGAAAGGTCAGGGTGAGTCACCTGTTCCGGGAACATTCAATCCCCCCAGGCCCTACCTGGTCCTACCCTACGGATGCTCACCAGGCGTCTCACACTCAACCATAGCAAGTGATGAACTGCTTTTCCCTGAGCTTTTTTCTCCCACCTCCCTTCTCTCAGTAACAAACAAATACCTCATCTGCCAACTTCCCGAACCAAAGGCCTGAACTCGGGGCCCCAGGGATGGGGCAGCCCTGGAGTCCTGGAGAGGCAGAGGAAACAGGAAAATGACCAAAGCACCAGGGCAGTGAAAAGGCCACTAGATCGATTTTTTTTTTTTTTTTTTTTTTGCGCCTGCCTGACTGTGCCTGAGTGCAGAACCGGGTTGGGCCATGAAGATTTGTGTGTGTGTGTTTAAATACATCAGGTTCCACAGGAGAGCTGGGGGGTGGTGCCGGGGGCCAGGGGCCTAAGAGGCCCTTTCCGAGAGCTGGCTTCTCCCACCCTCTGGGCAGGAAAGCTGCTGGAGAGCAGAGCCCGCCCAGACTAGAGAGGGGAGAGGGCGAAAGGAGCCTGAGGCCTGTAGGTCCTGCCGCAGGCTCCCTCCTCAGGGCCGCGGGCCCTCACCGGCCGCCCCGCCGAGCAAGGCCTCATGCGAGTGGGGACCGAGTAAGCTTCCCTTTAGCCGTCAGGCACCTTGGCTGAACCACGCCCCAGTCCTTACCAGTCCCAGTTGGCGGAGGAGTCAGAACTGCCTGCGGCTCACCTGCCCTAGGCAGCTGCGGATTAAGCCTGAGGAGGCGAGCCTGAGCGGACGAGGCTTCCTCAGGTCTGGGGGCCGCCTCAGCTCCCCTACAGGCGTACGGGCTACCTCCGATGATTGGCTGCC
>NW_017213114.1:0-15928 GCF_001704415.2 Capra hircus | reverse complement strand
GTGGCAAAGATCAGGGGATTTCCCTCCAGGCTTTCCCACGAGGGGCTGTCCCACGTTGCCAGTGTGGTCTGAGTCGATCCTCGGCTTGAAAGTCAAGGCAGTGCAGGGAAAACAGGTTTCCCTGGAATGGACTGAGACATCTGGGGGACTCTGGGAATGGTGGCACGACCCTGGAGTTCCTCTCGCCTTTCCTGTGGAGAGCACCTCTTCTTGAGATGCGACAGAAACGCCGGGAATTCTTTCCCACCACGCAGGGAAAGGATCCCTCCTCTCGAGCTAGGAGGCGGAAACGGGGCTCCTCTGGATGTTGGCGGAATTCTTGTGCTTCCTCTCGAGTAGAGACGGGTATGTCGGGGAACTTCTTGAGTTGCAGCAAGGGTGTGACGGGCCCTTTGGAAGTTCCAGAGGTAGGTGTGACTAGCCTCGAGACGCCTCAGCGGAAATGGGCCTCATCACGCCTGGAGGGGAGAACCTCTTGGATTTTCTCGAGTTGCGGCAGGTGCTCTCGACTTACGACGTGGATCCCTGGGACCCGCTCTGGAGGCCTCAGTAAAGGCCAGTTCCCATGCGAGTTGCTCGGGGCCTCTCGGGATTCCTCTCCCGTCGATGCTGGGGCCTAAGACCTTGTGTGGAGTCAGTGCCGGAACCTCAGGATTCCTCTCCAGTGCTGGACATGGATCTTTGGGTACTTCTGGAGTCTCCCTAGGGGAGTCAGTCCTCGTCTCGAGTGGCGGCATAGACGTGCGCTTTCCTCCGAGATGGGGCAGCGGTGTCATGCTTCCCGTCGAGTGGATCAAGGAATCAGTGGCTTTTCCTCGAGGCTTTTCCAAAACGCTTTCCCACGAGGCTTTTCCACAGGGCTGTCCCACATGCCAACGTGGTGTGAGTCGATCCTCGGCTTGAAAGTCGAGGCAGTGCAGGGAATACAGGTTTCCCTGGAATGGACTGAGACATCTGGGGACTCTCGGATTGGTGGCACGACCCTGGAGTTCCTCTCGCCTTTCCTGTGGAGAGGGCCCTCCTCTTGAGATGCTATGGGAACACCGGGGAATTCTTTTCCGACCACGCAGGGAAAGGATCCCTCCTATCGAGCTAAGAGGCGGAAACGGGGTTTCCTCTGGATGTGGGCGGGACTCTGGTGCTTACTCTCGAGTGGAGACAGGTGTGTCGGGGAACTTCTTAAGTTGTAGCAAGGGTGTGAAGGACCCTTTGGGAATTCCAGATTTTAGAAGTGATTAGCCTCGAGACGCCTCAGCGGAAATGGGCCTCATCTCGCCTGGAGGGGAGAACCTCCTGGAATTTCTCGAGTTGCGACAGGTGCTCTCGACTTACGACGGGGACCTCAGGGACCCGCTCTGGTGGCCTCAGGAAAGGCCAGTCCCCATGCGAGTTGCTCGGGGCCTCTCGGGATTCCCCTCCCGTCGATGCCGGCCTAAGACCTTGTGTGGAGTCGGTGCCGGAACCTTAGGATTCCCTCCAGTGCTGACATGGACCTTGGGTACTTATGGAGTCTCCCCAGGGGAGTCAGTCCTCGTCTCGAGTGGGGGCATGCACCTGCGCTTTCTCCCCGATCTGTAGCAGCAGTGTCATGCTTCCCTTCGCGGGGATCAAGGGATCTGTGGCTTTCCCTCGAGGCTTTCCCTCGAGGCTTTCCCACGAGGTTTGCCCACGAGGGTTTCCCACAGGGCTGTCCTACGTTGCACCATGGTGTGTGTCGATCCTCGGCTTGAAAATCGAGGCAGTGCAGGGAAAACAGGTTTCCCTGGAATGGACGCAGACATCTGGGGGACTCTGGGAATGGTGGCACGACACTGGAGTTCCTCTCGCCTTTCCTGTGAAGAGCGCCTTCCTCTTGAGATGCGACGGGAACGCCGGGAATTCTTTCCCGAACACGCAGGGAAAGGATCCCTTGTCTCGAGCCAGGAGGCAGAAACGGGGCTCCTCTGGATGTGGGCGTGACTCTCGTGCTTCTTCTTGTTTGGAGACCGGTATATCGGGGAACTTCTTGAGTTGCAGCAAGGGTGTGAAGAACCGTTTGGAAGTTCCAGAGGTTAGGTGTGATTAGACTCGAGACACCTCAGCGGAAATGGGCCTCATCTCGCCTGGAGGGGAGAACCTCGTGGATTTTCGCGACTTGGGACAGGTGCTCTCGACTTACGACGGGACCTTAGGGACCCGCTCTTGTGGCCTCAGGAAAGGCCAGTCCCCAAGCGATTAGCTCGACGACTTCTCACGATTCCTCTTCTGACGATGTCGGGGCCTAAGACCTTGTGTGGATTCGGTGCCGGAACCTGAGGATTCCTCTCCAGGGCTGACATGGATCTTGGGGTACTTCTGGAGAACTGCCCAGGAGACTCAGTCCCTCGACTCGAGTGGGGCATGCACGTGCGCTTTCCTCCCGAGTTGAAGCCAGCAGTGTCACGCTTCCCTTTGCTTGGATCAAGGGATCTGTGGCTTTCCCTCGAGGCTTTCACACGAGGCTTTCCCACGAGGCTTTCCCGCAGGGCTGTCCCACGTGCCACCGTGGTGTGAGTCGATCCTCGGCTTGAAAGTCAAGGCAGTGCAGGGAAAACAGGTTTCCCTGGAATGGACTGAGACATCTGGGGACTCTGGGAATGGTGGCACGACCCTGGAGTTCCTCTCGCCTTTCCTGTGGAGAGTGCCTCCTCTTGAGATGCGACGGGAAAGCCGGGAATTCTTCCCGACCACGCAGGGAAAGGATGCCTCCTCTCAGGCTAGGAGACGGAAACGGGTTACTCTGAATGTGGGCGGGACTCTCGTGCTTCCTCTCGAGTGGAGATGGGTATGGCGGGGAAGTTCTTGAGTTGCAGAAAGGGTGTGAAGGACCCTTTGGAAGTTCCAAAGGTTAGGTGTGACTAGCCTCGAGACGCCTCAGCGGAAATGGGCCTCATCTTGCCTGGAGGGGAGAACCTCCTGGATGTTCTCGGAGTTGCGGCAGGTGCTCACGACTTACGACGGGGACCTCAGGGACCCGCTCTGGTGGCCTCAGGAAAGGCCAGTCCCCGTGCGAGTTACTCGGGGGCCTCACGGGATTCTTCTCCCGTCGATGCCGGCGCCTAAGATCTTGTGTGGAGTGCGTGCCGGTACCTGAGGATTCCTCTCCAGTGCTGACGTGGATCTTGGGGTACTTCTGGAGTCTCCCCAGGGGAGTCAGTCCTCGTCTCGAGTGGGGGCATGCACATGTGGTTTCCTCCCGAGCTGTAGCAGCAGTTTCACGCTTCCCTTCGCGTGGATCAAGGGATCTGTGGCTTTCCCACGAGGCTTTCCCAAGAGGCTTTCCCACAGGGCTGTCGCACGTGCCACCGTGGTGTGAGCCGATCCTCGGCTGAAAGTCGACGCAGTGCAGGCAAAACAGGTTTCCCTGGAATGGACTGAGACATTTGAGGACTCTGGAATGGGTGAAACGACCTGAGTTCCTCTCGCCTTTCCTGTGGAGAGCACCTCCTCTTGAGAAACTATGGGAAAGCCGGAATTCTTTCCCGACACGCAGGGAAAGGATCCATCCTCTCGAGCTAGGAGGCGGAAACGGGGCTCCTCTGGATGTGGGCGGGACTCTCGTGCTTCCTCTCGAGTGGAGACGGGTATGTTGGGGAACTTCTTGAGTTGCAGCAAGGGTGTGAAGGACTCTTTGGAAGTTCCAGAGTTTAGGTGTGATTAGCCTCGAGACGTCTTAGCGGAAATGGGCCAATCTCGCCTGGGGCAGAACCTCCTGGAATTTCTCGAGTTGCGGCAGGTGCTCTCGACTTACGACGGGGACCTCAGGGACCCGCTCTGGTGGCCTCAGGAAAGGCCACCCATGCGAGTTGCTCGGGGCCTCTCGGATTTCTCTCCCGTTGATGCCGGAGCCTAAGACCTTGTGTGGAGTCGGTGCCGGAACTTGAGCATTCCTCTCCAGTGCTGTCATGGATCTTGGGTACTTCTGGTGTCTCCCCTGGGAGTCAGTCCTCGTCTCGAGTGGGGCATGCACGTTCACTTTCCTCCCGAGCTGTAGCAGCAGTGACACGCTTCCCTTCACGTGGATCAAGGGATCTGTGGCTTTTTTCCATGAGGCTTTCCCACAAGGCTTTCCAACAGGGCTGTCCCATGTGCCACCGGGGTGTGAGTCGATCCTCATCTTGAAAGTCGAGGCAGTGAAGGGAAAACAGGTTTCCCTGGAATGGACTGAGACATCTGGGGACTCTGGGAGTGGTGGCACGACCTTGGAGTTCTAGTCGCCTTTCCTGTGGAGAGGCCTCCTCTTGAGATGCAAAAACGCCGGGAATTCTTTCCCGAACACTGAGGGAAACGATCCATCCTCTCGAGCTAGGAGGCGGAAATGGGGCTCCTCTGGCTGTGGGCAGATGCTCGTGCTCTCGAGTAGAGACGTGTATGTCGGGGAACTTCTTGAGTTGCAGCAAGGGTGTGAAGGACCCTTTGGATCTTCCTGAGTTATGTGTGATTAGCCTCGAAACGCCTCAGCGGAAATGGGCCTCATCTTGTCTGCAGGGGAGAACCTCCTGGATTTTCTCGAGTTGCGCCAGGTGCTCTCGACTTACGACGGGGACCGCAGGGACCCGCTCTGGTGGCTCAGGAAAGGCCAGTCAAGATCCAAGACAGCACTGGAGAGGGAGAGACATCACGAGAGGCTCCCGAGCAACTCCCATGGGGATTGGCCTTTCCTGAGGCCACCAAAGCGGTCCCTGAGGTCCCCGTCGTAAGTCGAGAGCACCTGGCGCAACTCGAGAAAATCCAGGAGGTTCTCCACTCCAGGGAGATGAGACCTATTTGCGCTGAGGCATCTCGAGGCTAATCACACCTAACCTCTGGAACTTCCAAAGGGCCTTTCACACCATTGCTGCAACTCAAGAAGTTCCCCGACATACCCGTTTCCACTCGAAAGGAAGCACGAGAGTCCCGCCACAGCCAGAAGAGCCCCGTTTCAGCCTCATAACTCGAGAGGAGGGATCCTTTCCCTTCGTGGTCGGGAAAGAATTTCCGGCGTTCCCGTCGCATCTCAAGAAGAGGCGCTCCCCAGGAAAGGCGAGAGGAACTCAGGGTGCAGAGCCCCCAGATGTCTCAGTCGATTCCAGGGAAACCTGTTTCCCCGCAATGCCTCGACTTTCAAGCCGAGGATCGACTCAGACCTCGGTGGCACGTGGGACAGCCCTGTGAAAAGCCTAGTGGGAAAGCCTCGTGGGAAAGCCTACACAGAAAGCCACAGATCCCTGGATCCACGCAAAGGAAAGCGTGACACTGCTGCTAAAGCTTGGGAGGAAAGCGCACGTGCACGCCACACTCGCGACGAGGACTGACTCCCCTGGGAGACTCCAGAAGTACCCCAAGATCCATGTCAGAACTGGAGAGGAATCCTCAGGTTCTGGCACCGACTCCACACAAGGTATAAGGCGCCGGCATCGACGGGAGAGGAATTCCGTGATGCCCCCAAACAACTCGCCATGGGGACTGGCCTTTCCTGAGGAAACCAGAGAGGGTCCCTGAGGTCCCCATCGTAAGTCGAGAGCACCTGCCGAAACTCGAGAAAATCCAGGAGGTTCTCCCCTCCAGGCGAGATGAGGCCCATTTCCGCTGAGGCGCCTCGAGGCTAATCACACCTAACCTCTGGAACTTCCAAAGGATCCTTCACACCCTTCCTGCAACTCAAGAAGTTCCCCGACATACCCGTCTCCACTCGAGAGGAAGCACGAGAGTCCCGCCCACATCCAGAGGAGCCCTGTTTCCGCCTCCTAGCTCGAGAGAGGATCATTTCCCTGCGTGGTCGTGAAAGAAATCCGGGCGTTCCGTCGCATCTCAAGAGGAGGCGCTCTCCACAGGAAAGGCGAGAGGAACTCCAGGTCGTGCCACATTCCAGAGTCCACCAGATGTCTCAGTCCATTCCAGGGATAACTGTTTTCCTGCACTGCCGCGACTTTCAAGCGAGATCGACTCACACCACGGTGGCACGTGGGACAGCCCTGGGAAGCCTCGTGGGAAAGCCTCGAGGGAAAGGCCCTGATCCCTTGATCCTCGCGAAGGGAATCGCGACACTGCTGCTTCAGCTCGGGAGGAAATCGCACGTGCATGCCCCACTCGAGACGAGCACTGATTTCCCTGGGGAGACTCCAGAAGTACCCCAAGATCCATGTCGGCACTGAAGAGGAATCCTCAGGTTCCGGCACCCACTCCACACAAGATCTTAGGCCCCGGAATTGACGGGAGAGGGAATCCCGAGAGGCCCCCAGCAACTCGCATGGGGACTGGCCTATCCTGAGGCCACCAGAGCGGGTCCCTGAGGTCCCCGTCGTAAGTCGAGAGCACCTGCCGCAACTCGAGAAAATCCAGGAGGTTCTCCGCTCCAGGCGAGATGAGGCCCATTTCCGCTGAGGCGTCTCGAGGCTAATCAAACCTAACCTCTGGAACTTCCAAAGGTCCTTCACACCCATGCTGGCACTCAAGAAGTTCCCCGACATACCCGTCTCCACTCGAGAGGAAGCATGAGAGTCCCGCCACATCCAGCGGAGCCCCTTTCCGCCTCCTAGCTCGAGAGGTGGGATCCTTTCAATGCGTGGTCGGGAAAGAATTCCCGGCGTTCCCGTTGCATCTCAAGAGGAGGCGCTCTTCTCAGGAAAGGCAAGAGGAACTCCAGGGTCGTGCCACCGTTCCCAGAGTCCCCTGATGTCTTAGTCCATTCCAGGGAAAACTGTTTTCCCTGCACTGCCTCGACTTTCAAGCCGAGGATCGACTCACACCACTGTGGCACGTGGGACAGCCCTGTGGGAAAGCCTCGTGGGAAAGCCTCAAGGGAAAGCCAAAGATCCGTTGATCCACGCGAAGGGAAGCGTGATACTACTGCTACAGCTCTGGAGGAAAGCCACACGTGCATGTCCCCACTCGAGACGAGGACTGAGTGCCCTGGGAGACTCCAGAAGTCCCCCAAGATCCATGTCTGCACTGGAGAGGAATCCTCAGGTTCCGGAACTGAATCCAGACAAGGTCTCAGGCCCAGCATCGACGGAGAGGAATCCGAGAGGCCCCCCAAATCGCATGGGGACTGGCCTTTCCTGAGGCCACCAGAGCGGGTCCCTGAGGTTCCCGTCGTAAGTCAAGAGCACCTGCCGCCACTCGAGAAAATCTGGAGGTTCTCCCCTCCAGGCGAGATGAGGCCCATTTCCGCTGAGGCCCTCGAGGCTAAAGACACCAATCCTCTGGAACTTCCAAAGTGTCCTTCACACCCTTGCTGCAACTCAAGAAGTTACCCGACATACCCGTCTCCACTCGAGAGGAAGCACGAGAGTCCCGCCCACATCCAGAGGAGCCGCGTTTCCGCCTCCTAGCTCGAGAAGGGATCCTTTCCCTGCGTGGTCGGGAAAGAATTCCCGGCCTTCCCGGCGCATCTCAAGAGGAGGCGCTCTCCACAGGAAAGGCGAGAGGAACTCCAGGGACGTGTCACCTTTCCTTGAGTCCCCCAGATGTCTCAGTCCATTCAGGGAATTATATTTCCCTGCTTGGCTCGACTTTCAAGCCGAGGATCGACTCACACCACGGTGGCACGTGGGACAGCCCTGTGGGAAAGCCTCGTGGAAAGCCTCGTGGGAGAAAGCCTCGAGCGAAAGCCACAGATCCCTTGATCCACGCGAAGGGAAGCGTGACACTGCTGCTAGAGATCAGGAGGAAAGTGCACGTACATGCCCCCACTCGAGACGAGGAGTGACTCCCCTGGGAGACTCCAAAAGTCCCCAAGATCCAAGTCAGCACTGGAGAGGAATCCTCAGGTTCCGGCACCGACTCCACACAAGGTCTTAGGCCCCGACGTGACGGGAGGAATCCCGAGAGGCCCCGAGCAACTCGCATGGGACTGGCCTTTCCTGAGGCCACCAGAGCGGGTCCCTGAGGTCCCCGTCGTAAGTCGAGAGCACCTGCCGCAACTCGAGAAAATCCAGGAGGTTCTCCCCTCCAGGCGAGATGAGGCCATTTCCGATGAGGCGTCTCGAGGCTAATCACACCTAACCTCTGGAACATCCGAAGGGTCCTTCACACCCTTGCTGCAACTCAAGAAGTTCCCGACATACCCGTCTCCACTCGAGAGGAAGCACGAGAGACCCGCCCACATCCAGAGGAGCCCCGTTTCCACCTCCTAGTTCGAGTGGAGGGATTCTTTCCCTGAGTGGTCGGGAAAGAATTCCCGGCATTCCCGTCGCATCTCAAGAGGAGGCGCTCTCCACAGGAAAGGCGAGAGGAACTCCAGGGTCGTGCCACGAATCCCAGAGTCCCCAGATGTCTCAGTCCATTCCAGGGAAACCTGTTTTCCCTGCACTGCCTCGACTTTCAAGCCAAGGATCGACTCACACCACGGTGGCACGGGGACACAGCCCTGTGGGAAAGCCTCGTGGGAAAGACTCGAGGGAAAGCCACAGATCCCTTGATACACGTGAAGGGAAGCGTGACACTGCTACTACAGCTCGGAGGAAAGCGCACGTGCATGCCCCACACGAGTCGAGGACTGACTCCCCTGGGGAGAATCCAGAAGTCCCCCCAGATCCATGTCAGCACTGGAGAGGAATCCTCAAATCGGCCACCGACTCCACACAAGGTCTAGGCCCCTGCATCGACGGGAGAGGAATCCCGAGAGGCCCCCGAGCAACTCGCATGGGGACTGGCCTTTCCTGAGGCCACCAGAGCGGATCCCTGACGTTCCCGTCGTAAGTCGAGACCACCTGCCCACAACTCCAGAAAATCCAGGAGGTTCTCCCCTCCAGGCGAGATGAAGCCCATTTCCAATGAGACGTCTCGAGGCTAATCACACCTAACCTCTGGAACTTCCAAAGTTCCTTACACCCTGGCTGCAACTCAAGAAGTTCCCCAAAATACCCGTCTCCACTCGAGAGGAAGCACGAGAGTCCCGCCCACATCCAGAAGAGCCCCGATTCCGCCTCCTAGCTCGAGAGGTGTGGACTTTCCCAGCGTGGTCAGGAAAGAATTCCCGGCGTTGCCGTCGCATCTCAAGAGGAGGCACTCTCCACAGGAAAGGCGAGAGGAACCCCAGTGGTGCACCATTTCCAGAGTCCCCCAGATGTCTCAGTCCATTTCAGGGAAACCTGTTTTCCCTGCACTGCCTCGACTTTCAAGCCGAGGATCGACTCACACCACGGTGGCACGGGACAGCCTTGGGAAAGCCTCGGGAAAGCCTGGTAAGCCTCGTGAGAAAGCCTCGTGAAAGCCTCGAGGAAAGCCACAGATCACTTGATCCACGCGAAGGGAAGCGTGACACTGCTGCTACACCTCGGAGGAAAGCGCACGAGCATGCCCCCACTCGAGACGAGGACTGACTCCCCTGGGGAGACTCAGAAATACCCCAAGATCCATGTCAGCACTGGAGAGGAATCCTCAAGTTCCGGCACCGACTCCACACAAGGTCTAGGCCCTGGCATCGATGGGAGAGGAATCCCCAGAGGCCCCGAGCAACTCGCATGGGGACTGGCCTTTCCTGAGGCCACCAGAGCGGGTCCCTGAGGTCCCCGTCGAAAGTCGAGAGCACCTGCCTGCAACTCGAGAAAATCCAGGAGGTTCTCCCCTCCAGGCGAGATGAGGCCCATTTCCACTGAGGCGTCTCGAGGCTAATCACACCTAACCTCTGGAAGTTCCAAAGGGTCCTTCACAACCTTGCTGCAACTCAAGAAGTTCCCCGACATACCCATCTCCACTCGAGAGGAAGCACGAGAGTCCCTCCCACATCAAGAGGAGCCCCGTTTCCGCCTCATAGCTTGAGATGTGGGATCCTTTCCCTGCGTAGTGGGAAAGAATTCCCGGCGTTCCCGTCGCATTTCAAGAGGAGGCACTCTCCACAGGAAAGGCGAGAGGAACCCCAGTGGCGTGCCACCATTTCCAGAGTCCCCCAGATGTCTCAGTCCATTTCAGGGAAACCTGTTTTCCCTGCACTGCCTCGACTTTCAAGCCAAGGATCGACACACACCACGGTGGCACGTTGGACAGCACTGTGGAAAGCCTCGTGGGAAAGCCTCCCTCGAGAGAAAGCCACAGATCCCTTGTTCCACTCGTCGGGAAGCGTGACACTGCTGCTACAGCTCGGAAGGAAAGCGCACGTGCATGCCCCCTCTCGAGACGAGGACTGACTCCCCTGGGGAGACTCCAGAAGTACCCCAAGATGCATGTCAGCACTACAGAGGAATCCTCAGGTTCCGGCACCGAATCCACACAAGTTCTTAGGCCCCAGCATAGACTGGAGAGGAATCCCGAGAGGCCCCGAGCAATTCGCGTGGGGACTGGCCTTTCCTGAGGCCACCAGAGCGGGTCCCGGAGGTCCCCGTCGAAAGTCGAGAGCACCTGCCGCAACTCGAGAAAATCCAGGCGGTTCTCCCCTCCTGGCAACATGAGGACTATTTCCACTGAGGCATCTCGAGGCTAATCACACCTAACCTCTGGAACTTCCAAAGGGTCCTTTACACCCTTGCTGCAAATCCAGAATTTCCCCGACATAGCCGTCTCCACTCGAGAGGAAGCACGAGAGTCCCGCCCACATACAGAGGAGCACCGTTTCCGCCTCCTAGCTCGAGAGGAGGGATCCTTTCCTCCGTGCTCGGGAAAGAATTCCCGGCGTTCCCGTCGCATCTCAAGAGGAGGCGCTCTCCACAGGAAAGTCGAGAGGAAGTCCAGGGTCGTGCCACCATTCCCAGATTCTCCAGATGTCTCAGTCCATTCCAGGGAAACCTGGTTTCCTTGCACTGCGTTGACTTTCAAGCCATCGATCGACTCACACAACGGTGGCACGTGGGATTGCCCTGTGGGAAAGCCTTGTGGGAAAGCCACAGATCCCTTGATCCAGGCGAAGGGAAGCATGACACTGCTGCCACAGCTCCGGAGGTAAGGGCACGTGCATGCGCCCACTCAAACGAGGACTGACTCCCCTGGGAGACTCCAGAAGTACCCCAAGATCCATGTCAGCACTGCAGAGGAATCCTCAGGTTCCAGCACCGAGTCCACACAAGGTCTTAGGCCCCGGCATCGATGGTAGAGGAATCCCGAGAGGCCCCCGAGCAACTCGCATGTGGACTGGCCTTTCCTGAGGCCACCAGAGCGGGTCCCTGAGGTCCCTGTCGTAAGTCGAGAGCACCTGCCGCAACTCGAGAAAATCCAGGAGGTTCTCCCCTCCAGGCGAGATGAAGCCCATTTCCGCTGAAGCGTCTGGAGGCTAATCACACCTAACCTCTGGAACTTCCAAAGGGTCCTTCACACCCTTGCTGCCACTCAAGAAGTTCCCCGACATACCCGTCTCCTCTCGATAGGAAGCACGAGGGTCCCGCCCACATCCAGAGGAGCCCCTTTCCGCCTCATAGCTCGAGATGTGGGATCCTTTCCCTGCTTCGTCGGGAAAGAATTCCCGGCGTTCCCGTCGCATCTCAAGTGGAGGCGCTCTCCACAGGAAATGCGAGAGGATCTCCAGAGTCGTGCCACCATTCCAAGAGTCCCCTAGATGTCTCAGTCCATTCCAGAGGAACCTGTTTTCCCTGCACTGCCTCGACTTTCACGCCGAGGTTCGACTCACACCTCGGCGGCATGTGGGACAGCCCTCTGGGATAGCCTCGTGGTAAAGCCTGGAGGAAAAGCCACAGATCACTTGATCCACGCGACCGGAAGCGTGACACTGCTGCTACAGCTCGGGAGGAAAGCGCACGTGCATGCCCCCATTCGAGACGAAGACTGACTTCCCTGGGGGGCTCCAGAAGTACCCCAAGATCCATGTCAGCACTGTAGAGGAATCCTCAGGTTCCTGCCCCAACTCCTCTCAAGGTCTTTTTTTTTTTCTTTCCTTTTTACTCTTTTCTTTGCATTTATTTAAACACAGTTCTCAAAACTTTTGAGTGAAATTGGGCCTCCTTTGGTAAGCAAAGAACCTGAAAGTAGTATTTAAAAAATGAACAGGCAAAGTCTTCAGATCATCCACAACACAGGTGTAGTGTTCCCTTCTTTTTCTCAAAACTCTGAAGCACCCAGTTTTTCCATATAGTCTTAAAAGCTAGAAGAACAAGAGTACATTTGTGGTGGAATATTATTTTCCCTTGCTGATTACTAATTGAAATACCATTATCCCCTTCTAAGAGCTTTAAGAAATAGCCTTTTTAAGGCATACATTGTGCAACTCATCTTATTCCCTGCTATGTATAATACAGATTACATAAAGGCTGACAAAGTCACATTTATATAAGCATTAAGCATTTGCTGTATTGAAAGATCTTTAGTTTTTAACACTAGCAGTATAGAGTTACAGAGCGTAATTTTTATCACTTAACTGCAGGTATATTAAGTATGGTATGTTTCATGGACTCGAGGAAAACGGGCATTTTTTTCTTTAATTTACTACTGACAATCTAATCAGAACAGTTCTCCTAAGCATTGATATGTTAGAAAGAAAAGTAAAAACCAAACGTTATTGTTGCTTTTTGCCATTTGGTAGCATTTTACACACAGGCTTCAATCTTCAGAATACCCTGTATTCAGTAGAAAAACCTTTAAATGAAGTTCTGTACAATAGAAACTTCTCAGCAGTCAAAATTTTAGACTGTAAAAAAATACATGTAAAACATACTTTTCTGAAAACACTTAACTTTGAACAAAGCACCGAACTACACAAATGCAGAATGAAAACAGCATTTCAACTCCACCAAAAGTAGTCATCATAAAAGGTGTAAAAGTCACCTAACTTCACCAGGCACTGTTCACTTTTTAAACAGGAGACAATAAAAAATATTGTCCACAAACAATATCCCAACTCTAGGGCAGGTTTCAGAAAGTCTTCATCTTCATGCTTTAATAGCGACGAGGTGAGTATGATCGAGATCTGGAACGTGATCTGTATCCTCCACGACTATAGTAGGAGAAGGTGACCGTCTTCTGTATTTCTGATCCCTGTCTTGAGCAGCTCTCCATCCTCCTCCTCCTCCTCCTCCTCCTCCTCCTCTGTACGATCTGCTGTAATAGTCCCGATCATCATAGCCTCGATCATATCCTCTGTCATAGTAATCTCGACGGCCGTGAGCTGCCATAGGTAGGTCTCCCCATGTAAATTCCTGCTGTTGGCGTATGTGGTCTTTTCGTTATGGAGAAGTCAACTCTGATCCTACATCCATCAAGCTCCATTCCATTGGCACGCTCTTTTGCTTCCTTGGCATCATCTACATTTTCAAAGTATACAAAGGCAAATCCTCTTGAACGTCTAGACTGCTGGTCATATACAATAGATACATCAGCAATTGGGCCATATTTAGAGAACATTTCTCTTAGATCTCTTTCTGTAGTATACAAGCTCAATCCAAATACTCCAAGACAACAGTTAGGATCAGGATTTGCCCGATTCCCAACATGACGCCAGCAGTAGACATGGGAGAATGACTGTGGCTATGCCGTCTTCGATAATCTCTGCTGTAAGATCTGCTACGAGATCTTCTATGGACCGGGACCGAGATCGTGACCTTGTATAATGCCTCCGAGAACTTCTTCTGGATCTAGACCTAGATTCCGATCTGGACCTGGACTTTGATCTGCAACGCCTGGAATCTTCCTTGGAGCGAGACCTTGCAGGGGTATGACTTGCAGATTTCCCAGATCCATGAGCACTTCCGCTTCTGGAAGCAGAACGGGATTCCCCCTCGCCGTAGTTCTCCTCGCCGCTGTCGCTCATGACTTTCACTGCTGTCGCCCCTCGATGTGCTTCAATCGAAGCTGCCAACCTCTCGCACCTTCAGTGTAGAGGCTCCGCCACAGCCTCACACCACACACCGGTGCCGCAGGCACTGAGAACCGAAACGCTCCGCGCCGCCTCCGCTCGGGCTCTCCACACAAGGTCTTAGGCCCCAGCATCGACGTGAGAGGAATCCTGAGAGGCCCCCTAGCAACTCCCATGGGCACTGCCTTTTCTGAGGCCACAGAGCGCGGTCCCTGAGGTCCCCATCCTAAGACGAGAGCACCTGCTCCAACTCAATAATCCAGGAGGTTCTCCCCTCAGGCGAGATGAGGCCCATTTCCCCTGAGGCATCTCGAGGCTAATCCACACCTAACCTCTGGAACTTCCAAAGGGTCTTTGACACCCCTGCTGCAAGTCAAGAAGATCACCGACATACCCGTCTCCACTCGAGATGAAAGCACGAGGGTCCCGCCCACATCCAGAGGAGCCCCGCCCGTTTCTGCCTCGTATCTAGAGAGGAGGGATCCTTTCCCTGCGTGGTCGGAAAAGAATTCCTGGCGTTCCGTCGCATCTCAAGAGGAAGTGCTCTCCACAGGAAAGGCGAGAGGATCTCCAGGGTCGTCCACCATTCCAGAGTCCCCCAGATGTCTCAGTCCATTCCAGGGAAACCTGTTTTCCCTGCACTGCCTCGACTTTCAAGCCGAGGATCGACTCACACCACGGTGGCACGTGGGACAGCCCTGTGGGAAAACTTCCTGGGAAAGCCTCCTGGGAAAGCCTCAAGGGAAAGCCACAGATCCCTTGATCCACGCGAAGGGAAGCGTGACACTGCTGCTACAGCTCGGGAGGAAAGCGCACGTGCATGCCCCCACTCGAGACGAGGACTGACTCCCCTGGGGAGACTCCAGAAGTACCCCAAGATCCATGTCAGCACTGGAGAGGAATCCTCAGGTTCCGACACCGACTCCACACAAGGTCTTAGGCCCCGCATCGACGGGAGAGGAATCCCGAGAGGCCCCGAGCAACTCGCATGGGGACTGGCCTTTCCTGAGGCCACCAGAGCGGCGTCCCTGAGGTCCCCGACGTAAGTCGAGAGCACCTGTCGCAACTCGAGAAAAATCCAGGAGGTTCTCCCCTCTAGGCGAGATGATGAGGCCCATTTCCGCTGAGGGTCTTGAGGCTAATCACATCTAACATCTGGAACTTCCAAAGGTCCCTCACACCCTTGCTGCAACTCAAGAAGTTCCACGACATACTCGTCTCCATTCGAGAGGAAGCATGAGAGTCCCGCCCACAACCAGAGGAGCCCCATTTCCGGCTCCTAGCTCGAGAGGAGGAATCCTTTCCCTGCGTGTGGGGAAAGAATTCCCCGCGTTCCCGTCGCTACTCAAGAGGAGGCGCTCTCCCACAGGAAAGCGAGAGGAACTTCAGTCGTGCCACCATTTCCAGAGTTGCCCCAGATGTCTCAGTCCATTCCATGGAAAACTGTTTTCTCTGCACTGCCTCGAATTTCAAGCCGAGGATCGAATCACACCACGGTGGCACGTGGGACAGCCCTGGGGGAAAACTTCGTGGGAAAGCCTCCTGTGAAAGTCTCAAGGAAAGCCACAGATCCCTTGATCCACGCGAAGGGAAGCGGACGCTGCTGCTACAGCTCGCGAGGAAAGCGTGTGAATGCCCTCAATCGAGATGAGGACTGACTCCCCCTGGAGAGACTCCAGAAGTACCCCAAGATCCATGTCACCACTGGAGAGGAAAACCTCAGGTTCCGGCACCGACACCACACAAGGTCTTAGGCCCCAGCATCGACGGGAGAGGAATCCCCAGAGGCCGCCTAGCAACTCGCATGGGGTCTGGCCTTTCTGATGCCACCAGAGGCGGTCCCTGTCCCCGTCGTAATTCGGAGAGCACCTGCCGCAACTCGAGAAAATCCAGGAGGTTCTCCCTCCAGGCGAGATGAGGCCCATTTCCGCTGAGCGCCTCGAGGCTAATCACACCTAACCTCTGGAACTTCCAAAGATCCTTCACACCCTTCCTGCAACTCAAGAAGTTCCCCGACATACCCGTCTCCACTCGAGAGGAAGCACGAGAGTCCCGCCACATCCAGAGGAGCCCTGTTTCCGCCTCCTAGCTCGAGAGGAGGGATCATTTCCCTGCGTGGTCGTGAAAGAAATCCGGGCGTTCCCGTCGCATCTCAAGAGGAGGCGCTCCACAGGAAAGGCGAGAGGAACTCCA